>NC_083628.1:24879112-25084112 GCF_963584025.1 Labrus mixtus
AAAAATCCATGGCATGAGGAAATGTAAGGATGGTGAACATGTCGTCTAATTTGCAATGCAGCTATTTGTCTCTTGTTTTCTATTTGAACCAAGAAGAGGTTTCTTATTTTGGAACATTGCCACAAGCCGCTTTGACTAATACTGTGCAAGCAAACACATCATGTTCTCCATCAATCAGACACATACTGGGATAAGTTACAAATGTATGTTTTTAAATTCACCCTTTAATCAAGTGGACATTTATTGATGTTTGATGTTGCACCACAACCAAGCTGTAACCTCCGGGGTTAAAAAATGAATCCACTGGGAAGTGCAAAATCATGCAGATCATCGAGGGTCCGCTTGAGGCTGGATCAAGGAGCCCCGGAAGTCACAAACACACTACATTCAAAAATACCTGTTTTTACAGAATAAATCAACATGAGTACATCCTGGTACAAAAAACGATATTGGTTATTGTCCTCACGGGCAAACACTGTACGGGGGACGCGTGTGTGGTGCCTCTGTGAAACTGCTGGATCTTTACTCTTTATATAGATACTTGCTGTACATCATCTACTTGAAATGTTTTTGGATGTTTTTAGAAAAGCAGTTAGTACCTTTAAAAGAGTGCACCTGAAAGCAATGAACCCAGAAAGTCAGCCAATGACCAATACACTAATCTTTGAAAATAGCTCCTGGCAGGGAAAATGTCACAAAGAGTCAAATCACTAACAGTCCCACTTACTTCTGAAAGTTCAGCCTCAAGGTTCTAGAAAGAGTTATTGGACTAAATGGGACCTTTTGCTATCCAGTTTCTACATGGTCCCTTTTTTCCATAGTGAGTAATGCAGCCCACAGATAACTGTAAAAAAAAAAAAAGGTGCTTGGGCAGGGGGCAGTTTGATTAGTTGTTGTTGTGACTCATCTCCCCGATAGCTCAACTTGACAATGTTGCTTATTTATTGCTAGCCGAGATGCTTCATCTCCATGGTGATGTCTTTACACAACAGATAAGTGGTTGCCCTTACAGGCGGACATGTGGGGGAGACTCCTGCTGTGGATAACGGCAGGGCTGAGTGGACTCATGGATCACATGGACCCTAACATGCTGCAATAAATGAGGTGTAAAGATGCTGTTTAAGTCACGTGGTTACATAAACAGAACTCTGGATGTTTTTTTGAGAGTGGTTGTAGGGGCATGTTCAAAAACTGTTTCCTGAGGAGGAGGAATCAGATTTAGTAAGAGCTCATGAAGAAGGAGGCTTTTGTGGTAAAAGTTGATCTTGGTCTAAAAAGACTTGAGTGGTTGTAGTGTGTTGTCCATCACTCAGTGTGTCCCACAGTACTTTGATTGAGGGCAGCTGAAAGACGATGATGTGACCTGACGGGGGTCAACAGAGATGATGATGATGTTATTGCTGTTAGCCATAGAGATACTCTGATACCATTTTCCCATCCTGATATTGATTAGGAAACCTGCATTTTCAGATTGTCCACTTTTCTATCTGTGCATTTCTAAAATAAATAACAACTACTGCTGCTGTATTGACCCTGTAAGTTTACAATTTACATCACATGATTTGTGATGTGATCATTTTATATTATTGTTCAGGTTACACTTTATGTAAATTAAAAAAATGTGTTAAAGGAAGAATATGGGATTTTTCACTCCTCCAGTATATCCTCTGAAAATAACTCTGTGAATCATGACTGTCTACAATGAGAGTGACACCTGAGTCCCACTGTCTGTGATGTTTTCAGAGCTGTATCTACACGGTGTTTACATGGACGGGACGGCCGGCTCATCCCCCCATGTATAAAAGTTGTTTAATTAAGGGACTTGAGAGAAGAAGAACAACATACTGTACTCACTGCTTATTTGAATGCCACCGAAGCGTTTTTAGATCACCATCATTTCGTTTAAATTTACATGCAGTGTGAAGATACCAGCAAACTAAAGCGCGCTAGCATTAGCATGCTAACAACAATGCAGCGCAAGTTGTTTTGGTTTAATGCTGGTGCTCAAGGGCGACATCTACTGGATCAAAAAATCACATATTCTTCCTTTAACAAAGGAGAATACATAACTGACTGCAAACATGAATAAATGTTTCTCAAAATAAATAACAATTCCATGTGGAGCAGGTGTTCTGCACAGATTCTTAACATGAAACAGCTTGATCAGTGTTTTTATGCTAATTAAGTAAAAGCCATTTTTTTGATAGTGTTTTTGGACAACTTGGCTCCTCTTAGGAACGTAACATTCCCGACCTTAGAAGTGGAGCATTCAAATGGAAGCAGAGCTAATGTAACTCCAGCTCAGCTTGCATTACCCAGACACACTGTGCCACTGTGCTGTTGTTGTTTGTTATGGTCACATTATACATTACTTTAAATGTCCAGTCAAAACCCGTCACTCTTGTCAGTCTTCATACATCTAAAGTGAAGCCATGGGGTCTCTAGTTGCAGGATAAGTGCAACTTTGTGTGTAGGATATTATTTGGAATGGGGAAGAAGATATTTTCTCCCCCTGCAAGAATATTTAAATATTGGATTGCAGCCTCTCCTCACCGCACGCCATGTGAAAACAATGTGTGTTATCTGACACCAGTGTTGTCAGCTTCTCCCAAATCATGCACACCGTGATTGGATATTAATTTGCAGGCAGAGGTTTCCTCTTTCCAGTGTGTGGACTATTTCACAGAGGAATACAACTTATGGGTTAGCTTGTTGTATGTGAAACATAAAAAAATCACAATTCACAAGCACAAACTGAACCGTGGATATGGTACAAAACGGTTGTTGCATTAGGGACACTGAAAACAACAAGAGCACTCAGATTTCTCCAAAAGTAAATCCTGGGGTCGTGGGTTTGGCTCATTTGGTGGGGCGGGCCCCCCATGTGCAGATGCTATAGTTCTCAACACATTTGGTTGGACTCTCTGCCATGATGATATGATGCATGTCTACCCTAGTCTATATTAAACTCTTATTGATCTAATAAATCATCTCTTACTTACTGTAGCAGTGATTCAAAGTGAGACGCTACACAGTTGTATGAGATTTATCTGTTTGGAGAATTGGCTCAGTGCTTCCTAAATCCATGGTTTTCTTGCCAGCTGAATAGTATTAACCCAGGATGTTGACGTTGTTTAGTGCAACATCATGCCATCTGAATGCCTGTTTCTCCAGTGATGATGCATTTATTTGGCATTAAGTGTGTGAACTACCTAGAATAAAGCACCATTCAAAATCTACACAACTATATATCACAGCAACCCAGGTAACTTAGAGCCTGTTTTTTTTTACTCTGTTTTGTCAAACTGAGCAGGTGAGGAGATTTTTCTAGATCTTCATAAGGGATGACAAACTGAGGCCCTGCAGGACTAAAATGATAGAAGTGCAGGCAGAGTGGTTGTGTGTCGTGAGCAGCAGAGTAGTGGAATTATGAGGGAGAGAGGAAGAGAGAGCGCTTAGAGATTGTGGGAGTAATCCCCCGGCCATCTGTTGCTCTCTCTCTCTCTCTCTCTCTCTCTCTCTCTCTCTCTCTCTCTCTCTCTCTCTCTCTCTCTCCCTCTTCCACTGGCCCCTCTTCATCAGATTCAACAGCCATGCAAGCACAAAGAGGTGGTGCACCAGCAGCAGATTCTGATGTCACTTCCTGTTCCCCTTTTCCATGGACCTTCCAGTGATGACGTCACTCTACTTAAGCACATCCACTCTTTATGTTTGCTTTTTCTAAGGCCCTGAAAACCAATTTAGTTGAGAAAAAACCCCTCTGATTTCTGATAAAATAAGAGTTATGACTTTTTTTTTCATAAGCTAGGATATATTTAATTTTCTGCTCTTTTTTTTTAGGCCTGTTTGAATGCCGAGTAAGACATAGGTTGTATAATATAATGTCTTCCACCATTCAGGATTTTATGTATCACTACATCAAACATCAAATCTTATGTTGTTTGATACTTCTTTTTACCTTAACGTCTGTACTTTTTAGAATTATTTGTTACTTTTAATTACAATTTGTTTTTGTTATTCATGTTTCCTTTCTTTGCAAACATTTTTTTAAATATATAAAAATCAATGTGTCCTAGAATAATTTTAGATCAAAGCATGCATGCAAGGAAGTCTCGAAGCAAGGAAGGAGGAGAAAGAAAGAAATGATGACAAAACAAAACAGTTTGATGATGTAATTATACAGCACCCACCCAAATAGGGAGCTAAATGGCATCTAAAGACAGAAAATGATAAGCATCAGCTTCCTTCATTATGCCCCCCCCCCCCCCCCCCAGGTTTATTGCCCTCTGCTCTGTGTGCTACAGCCCTAAATAACATCATGCAAATGAGCACAGAAGGCTTCTGTGCCAGCTCATTTGCTCCAGTGACAAACTGTTGCAAAGTAATAGTGGAAAGCCAGAAAATGTTTTTCTCCACATTTCCGCTGCTCCCTTTCCGTTTGAAAGCGAGGTATGTGCAAGACAGGAAATACTCAGGAAGATTATTTTTTTCAGCCTTTGTGATAACTAAGTTCCCTTTTCCTATTGTTATCTTCATTTTTTAAACTCTGAAAAACAACTTTCTTAGTCTCATTCCCAAATGTTAGTGACTCTTTATGGCTCAGCTTGTGGTGTGGAGGAATCACTGTTGTGTATTGTGGTTGAGTTACAGAAACAGGTGTGATGTTTCTGACCAAAAGGGAAACAAATAAATACGTTGTTCTTTCACGATCGATGTGCACAGAGAAAACAGGATTTTGCATGAAAAATATGGAAGCGTGGTCTGTGCCTCTATCATCCCGTCCTGCCCATCTGCCAGCTCTGGCTCCAGAGGTTTAGTAGGTTACATGCTTGAACACATAACCCTGCCACAGCAATCACAATTAATCCCCTCCAAAGCGCCTCACAATCCCATAAAGGTTATTGTATATATGCATCACGGGGCTAAAGATGGTGGGTCTAAATATACACTGAAATGCATTAACAAGCATTTTTCTCCCAGGAAAATATTTTTTTGGTTTAGGAACTGCGTGCTATTTTTTTTCTTTTTATCCTTAACGATGATCTACACTTGTCAACCTTCTTTTTTGGGGAGGGTTGGGATGGAATGTTGTGATTTATGATACAGTTGTCCATTCCTATTCTAATAATTGTATTTATACACAGTAGATGTTTTGTGGTAGAAGAATAGGTATTTTATTAACTGATCAAATTTGGAGGTCAACCTTGAGCACTTCATTTTTCATCTGCATATTTTAAAAGCTTTTAATCAGTGCAAAATTTCCTTACAGCAACATTTCAAACATTCCAAGCTGTCCACATAGCTGATGTGTGTGTGACTTCATGAGAATATGATCCTCTCAAAGCCATTTTGACGATGATGTAATATTGAAATACATCAACAAATAAAGAAACCTGACAAATATAATGATGTCAGAAAACAAATTGTCAAAAAACTATATACATATATATTCCTTCTAAACTCAAGCAGAGGGAAGGATTATTGCTCCAGAGGTTGTTTTTTTTTCCATTGGTTTTATATAAGAACAGATTGAGTATCAAGAGATTAGATAACGATCAGGTCTTCAGTCATGATTAATATGAGTGAAAAGGTAAGAAGGAGTAATGGAGGATTTAGAAATGAGGCCCCTTGTGACACAAAATGACTTATTTTTTTTCATGATAACACCACCAAACATGCACTCTGACATATTCAACAAAAACATTCAGGTTTTTTTTTTGTGTGCAATAACATTTTGTGCAAGAGCTGCCCGGCAAAAACAAAAGAGCTCATCTTTTTTAATCAAGCCTCACATGACGTGTTGCCGCTCTTGTAGACGACAGCATTGTGAGCCTGTGGATGTGTGTTTGTGTGATTCAGCTGTCACGAGTCTTCAACTCGTGGCTCTTTTGTCTGCATACAAATGAATTATTTAGGCTTCAATAACATTACCTTTCCTTTTCATTACTTATACCCTAATATGTTTGTACTTATGCTTTTTGCACTCAACATTTCAGTTGTACATCCACTTTTACAGTCCTACTGAACTCTGACATTTCATTCATTTTCAGCTGATTCCAAATGAGCTAACTCAAATTCAATGATTCTAATTATTATTTTTTCCACTTTGCTTTGCAGTAAAAAAAGCCAAGCTCCAAGGACCTCCAGGTGAGTACCACTTTTGCTTTTTATTTCCAAGTTTTTCTTTTTTAAATTTGGTTCACACACTGTCTCATCATCGAATGTTTCACATCTTTAACACCAATACTGTCACACTCCTGGATCTGGAGAACAGAAAGCTGTGAATCACACATTTGAATAGTAGTTCAGAGTTTATCCTATGTGCCCTGTATCGTTAATGTTATAAGGTCAGCAATATTATCTACAACTCTCACTCAATGATCTACAGATATATGCATGACATTGCCAAGTATAGAGCTAGACCTCTTCACAGGCCTGCACTCTAACTAGTGCAGACTGTTACCAGTTGTCTGACTTGAGCCTTCCTGTTTGCATGCTCTCCAACTCCTCTCGTCGTCCAAGCAGGTTTACGTCAATTGGCAAATCTCAAATGTTGACGACCTGTCCTGGGCACACCTCACGTCTTGTTCAGTGTCAGCTGGTATTGGCCCCAGTCCCCAACAGCCCTCTAGGATAAGCAGAATAGCTAATGGAGTCGTTTGTTTGGAAATATTCAACATGCACTCATCTTCTAATGTAGGTTAATCAGTGGAATTTTGGCAAGTCACTGAAAATGTGGGTTGACTTTGCATTATGTAATCCTGTGTCCTTCTACCCCAGGCCCTACACAGGTGAGCTTAGATCATTGGCTGCTTAGTCCAAATCCCCTTGCTCTCCACCTATGCAAATCCCTCTAGTGTTTAGCCTCACGCCTTTTTTTTAAGCCATGTGACATTTTTAACAGGAGCAGGCAGCATGGAGAGAAAGTTAGCACGGCTTTGGATCAGTAGGTGACTCTTACTCTGTCGGTCCCTGAATGACACTGTGTACACTGAGGATAACTGCTTAAGTCTTTACATTTATTTAGCTGTTATCCACTTTTTTTTCAATGTGTCTGCATTGTGTCACAAGGAGTCTGTTTTGCTGAGATATTGGTTTTAGATTGTTGTTTTTAGATGCTGGTCTTCTGTGTCTGTATGTGCCCCCCTCCCTTCTCCCAGGCCACAGCACATGTGACACCTGCCCCAGAGCAAACACCAGGGATAATTCAGTTAAGCTCGTCTCCCTCAGGCAAAATGTAAACATACACTACAGGGGTAGGGAAGGATTTGTTATGCACTGAATGAGATTTAGAAAACCAAATGTTAAGTTGTTGGTTGTTGTTATTGAAATGTGCGTACATTTATGCATAGGGTGGTCATGAGAGGGAGGTGTTTAGGGGAAAAAGCCAGGTTAGAGTTGACATAGAGTTTTCTTATATCAACATGCTTACACTATTTTTTTAAAGACATTTTTATTGACTTAAGCTTTGGTTATTATTGTATTGATTTTGTCAATGCTTCCTTACAGACCTCTGATAATGTATACAGAACCCCGTTCATTGCATCAATATGATAATTTCATGTGTTTTCTATGGGGACAAGTTTCTTGTGTTCATTTTAAATTAAACTATACAGTATTTATCCCTAATTCTGACTACGCTTATGCTTTACGACTAGCATTTCAGTCCTTAAAGTAGCTACTTGCTAATTTGAACCCTTAAAGGAAATGTCAGCAAAGAAAGAAAATCCCCTCTTTCAAAGACAAACCAATTGCAACACACCAGAGGAAACTTAAACTATAGATAAAATTCCTCTGTACAGAACAAATGGAAAGGAATGTCTGACAGAATCTTAATATTTTCACTCTAAAAAGTATTTTCTCAACCTGATAAAGTCAAAGGTAATGATTGTCAAGATCAGATTGCTGGACTTGCATATTTGTTTGGCCATTTCCTCACCCTTCTTGCTCTTCTTGTGGGGATTTTGGAAATAAACAGTTGTTGATTCAGGTATAAGGAAATAAGTGTGTTAATGTAATGATAAGCTCTCGTCATAGGGGTGTGTGATTTATTAGAAGAGCCCTCAGAGTTGACATAAGGCTGGTCTGGGATGTGTGTTTGCACTGTGCTGTCACCACACCTTTAGATTGACACTTTTACGTCCTACATAGAAACCACCTATCTTGGTGTTAAGTTGTTTTTGGCTAATATTTCTTGTGTAACTGCAGGTCATTCTGGATCAGACCCTGGCTAGCTGTCTTACTTTTCACTGATTGCAAGAAGAAAACAGGCTTGATGAAATCCCTTTATGTTCATGGCAGAGTGTTCTGTACTCTCCCAGAAATGGCAGAAAAGCCCTCAAATACGCAGTCTTCTGTTGCATGCAATATTGATGCGTGGTCTGAATTTGAAATGTCAGCCTCCCAACTGTGTGCATTTCCTGACTAATTTATTGAAAAACTCATCATCAGTCAATAATGGATGAAGACACTTGACTTGAGGGCTCCGGGGTGAGTGGGTGGCAAGTCCTGTCAGAAAACATTGACAGGACAAGAAGCCTGCACTCTCTCACAGTTCACCTCAACTGATCCATTCTCTTTACAACCACCAGCAGACTGTTGTGCTTTCACTATGTCACCTTTTGTGTTTGCTTTATGTCACTGTGTGTGTTTGCACAGTGTGTGTGTGTGCGTAATGAAGAGAGCTAAAAAGAGGCGTCCACAAAGAGTGTTTTGATGGATTTTAAGTTGTGTGGGACAGTTTTCCTAAGATAGAGGAAGGTCCAGGTAAAGGTTGGTATGTGATTTTATCTCATGCGTGTGCGTTAGCCATCAAGGATATTAGCAGAGCTACCTTTTTCTGTTTTTATTGCATAATTATGCAATTACTCTGAAAAATAATGCCATAACAACAGTACTACATATTAAATCACTTCTTTTTTTTTTAACCAACTTTTTATTTATTTTGACAGCCTTTACAGGTGTATATCATCCAATAAATTCATTTGGTAGTAATTCATACATCCATTTCATTGTCATAATAACAATGCAAATAAAATACAAAAGAAGAGGATGACAACACAACCCTGCAAACCTGGAGTTTTCATAGCCCACCCCCCTCCCATGGGTCTAGTATATAGGCAGCTCAAATTAACAAAAAATAAAAGGACAAATAATAATGATAGCAATAATGGGATTAAACATTTAAATACCACAGTGTAGTGGAGAAAGGAAAAAATAAAATAAAAAACATATTAAATCACTTCTAATGCTTGTAAAAGGAGAAATAAATGAAAATTCAGAGCCAGGGATGATGGTTTTGTCAGTGACAGGTACATATGGCTGCATTCTTAGGCAGTTAGCTTCAATTGTAGAATTTTAAGTTCCCATCAAATCAAATGGCCAGACAATCACATAAATGATTTTTAAGGTGTTAATGTCATTTTAGAGTTTCCTGTTTTCATAATGTAATTTTCAAAATTACAAAATGTTTATGCGTCTAAAGCCTGCTGACAATATGAAAGGGTGTATCTGTGAAATATGTGAATATTTTCCCCAAAGTTTCAACGAATGTCCCAATTTCTAATCAAGAGTGACAGCCCTAGTTACTACAAAAAAAAAGACTTCTCACCGCTTTGTGATATCTCTTTTATATTGACCCTGATATTCATTTGCCAAAGCTCATCTCTAACAACAGAGATTTTGTTCTGGTTGATTCTCCACCTGTGAACTTTTGTGTTTAAAAATCTACTACCAAACCTACATCCTAAATCCCTTTAAATTTAACTCTTAAAGATTACTTTCCAAATCTTTATTTCTTTGTTTGTGTTAATTTTATATTTCTGTTTTTCCTAGCTGTGACTGCTGCTTCCTTCTCAACAGTGCAGATTGTATCAGTGGACGGCACCTGCTGTAAAGGGCCCATAGCCACTAAGTGGCTCTTATCTAATCCATACATCCTCTTCCCTTATCTCAGCTCTTCTATTCATGGGAGTAGGCCCAAATGTGGCACAAGGCATGGGCTATCTAATTAGGGAAAGGCTTGAGTATCCCCCAGGCCCCTTTCTAGTAATGCCTGTGTTTTGTTGCTACTGTCCCCTCGTTTCACTAATTAGCTCTGTGTCCTGTCACTCGTGCTGCTTGCAGGATAGACAATGCATTTAGTCAGTGTCTCATTAGGATGTCCTCTGGTGCTTTCAATACACCTCTTTGCGTTAAGACCTAATTGAATCTATGTAGGCAGTGTGTCAGTGAAATGTTTTAAGAATCCACCTGTGTAAATGGTTTATTGTCCCATTGTGTCAAGAGTTACATGTACTTATCTGGCTGCTGTGTCAAAGCCTCTGGCAGAGTAAATGTTTTAATATGTTGCTGGGGTAACCAGGAAAATCTTTGTTTAGGGTGGTCAGGTGATTGGTCCATAAACGAGCAGCTGATGCCTTGCTTTTATTTCCCAAAGAGCAAAAGGGGGATTCTGTGTTTGTGTGTGTGTGTTCCACTGCACTGTGTGTCACTGTGTGTGAACAACTGTGTTTAGACTGTACTGTGTGAATGTGTATGGTGGGCCCGTGGTGGGGGGGGGGGGGGGGCAACAGAACGTATGACGGAATTGTGACCTTCAAAGAACAAAAATAGGATTGTCATTCTGTAAATTTTACCTTGGAAAATCAAGATGTATAAATCTAACCCCTTTTTGAAATTGCATATATTTAGAAGCTAATCTATTAAGCAGCCAGCCGATAATATCGACCGATATTAGCAGTATCAGTATCAATCCCCTATCGGTCAGACTCTATATTTGACTATACCTGTTGGATAAAAAGCTCTTAATTGTGGTTGTTTGAAATGTTTCAAACCAAAACGATAAGTACTACACTCCTTTGCTAATCGGCTCATTATTTTAAGGCCAAAACAGAAGTTTGAGGACTTGTGATTTTATTTAATGATTTCTTTTGGAAGCTCATGGGTTGGTATGTTGTGCAGGTCACACATGCTGCAGGTGATAAGTGAAGATCTTTCAGAAACTGAAATCATTTTGTATTTTGTAAGGCTGGTCTTTATTCCGCTCTACTCCTGGTTATAAGATATATCTACTAATACAGCCTAGTTTCATTGAGGGTGACATATTGGTTGACATGTTTTAGGACAATATTGAGCGTGGTAGTGCATGCTAAATGTATCACATTTTAATGTGAGGGTTTTCTGTTAAGATATCACCATTTTTAAAATGATGCCTATATAACACCAAGGGTGCAGAAGTTACATTTAATGTGGTTCCTTATTGCCCATTCACTAAATCAATAAAAAACACACATTGCCAACCAGCAGAAGATGTTCCTCCAGCTCTTCAAGCTACTCGTGTTTCCAGGCGGGTGATCAGATCTAACTGCTAGACAAATGGGACCTGCAGGAAGGACCACCAGTGACGCAGTTCTAGTAACTACCAGAGCGAATCTGAGCACATCAGCCAGCACGTGTCAACACTCCCTCAACCTACTGCTGGAAATGAAAAGTGGTGGTTGTGTCACGGGCTGTCTAATCCCCTGCAACCCCACTCACCCCTTGCCCCACCCAGCACTGACAGCTGGTGCAGACGGTTGTTGTGGCTTCAATGTCCGACATTACCGGCTGAGAGACGGCTGACGCGGATCACTGGGTGTGAAAGTTGTCTACACACCGACAGACTGACAGATATTCACATGAAATCAAGTCTCAACTGCCAGTTTTAACAAACGGAGTTCAGAAAGATCATTGACTACAAATGATGTTCTGTTATATTAAGACTGTGCTTGTAGAATACTGTTTTCAAAGGTTGCCTTCACCTATGTGACCTCACTGATTTGCCTTTTCAGCCTTGATGGTATCAGGTCTGACACAGACCTTTGTGTAAAAAAAAAAGCAGGTCACAAGTGACTTCCAGTTCATAACATCATCAACAAACCTGCTTTTCTGTTACTTTAAGTCTAGAGAGTATTTATTATGAATCATTTCAGGAGAATCTGTAATTCACAGTGCAGACCAGGCAAACAGTCAGTTGGATCCTGTAGTGCTGTAGTTGTTTCTGCCTCTTCTCTGTGGAGATTATCAGGGTCAGTTTGATGGCCTGGCCTGGCCTGGCCTGGCCTGGCTTGGCATAGTTGGGGGAGGAGAATTATCTGCTTTCAGTCTCTCAGCTTCTCATGTCCTTTTCACCCTCACAAAGTTGAACAAGAATTAGTGATGTGTTTGTTTTATGAATTGTATTCCATTGAAAAACTACTCAAACAAGCTCAAACCTGTGTCTTTTACCCAGTAGTGCAAATATCTAATGTTTATGTAGAGATACTGTACTTTTTATCCTCCTTATGTTACTTACTCACTTTAATGAACACTATTTCTTTCTCCTTTGTTTCAGACAAGTTCAACAGCTATGTGACGCTGAAGGTGCAAAATGTCAAAAGCACCACGATCACTGTGCGGGGGGACCAGCCGTGCTGGGAGCAGGATTTTATGTTGTAAGTTATTAAACACAAACATTGATGTATCATGCTTCAACTTTTATGGACCTAATTATGTTACCACCAATCACAATAAATGTAAAGTTTGCATTTGATAAAGCACCGTCAGGCAGGGTACACCGTACATTATGATTCACATTTTAGCCCAACATGCAAACTGTAAACCCGACAGTAATAATGACAATAACTTGTGTTCATCAGGGTAACTTTGAGATGTGTCCTGGGTAGTCTTGAGTCATAAAAATTTTAATGCACACAGAATGTAAGCTCATATTCAGAATGTCTCTGCTGGCTGTTGACAGAGATGTTAGCTGAAGTGTCAGTCACAGATGATGGCAGCAGTAGCAGGCTGTTCATATCGCTGGTTCTAAAGTTGTTTATCTGACTTCACTGACAGTGATGCAGTGCAATGTTGCGCTCCATTTAATTCAAAGTTCCTTGTTACTGTCAGCGTGGGACAATCTTAAGCAAAGTCATGAGTTTTTTGATGGTTATAAAGATTATCCTGCCAGAACATCCTGTAGTGCGAGGTGTGTCCTTTGAAGGACATCAGGGCCGCCCGATTTACAATGATGAATATCACCAATCTCCTGTTGTGTGGGGTGAACTCTGAGGACAGTGAAGCACGCACTCTTTGGACTTGGACTTTCACTTGAACAGAACGGTAGCCTATTGGGAAGCGATCTATGATTATTATGGGTTATTTGTGGGGTCTCTCATTTTCAAATGTTTTGGTGTAGGCCAGGCTTTAGTTTGGTAGTTTGTGGTCCTTGTGTAAAGCACAGTGACACATGATCACTGAATGGTGAGATGATGGTAAATTAGTTTAAAAATGATATCAACTTCTCTGGCCTACACAGACACCACATCTCAATCTCAACACCTATGGGAGACTTATATTTACACATGTGTTACACAGTCCTCTCCACCACCACCAACCCTCCAATAGAGTTCAGAGGGTTCTAGAAGTGTTGCCATGCTGCACATGAAGGCCACACACCTTCATTTAGTTTGTAACTCATTTTAATAATCTATGCATCATTTAATGTGTTTTTAAAACCCTCTACCTAGATCTGTTCTAATTTTCAAAACACGCTGAGCAACCTTTTCCAGGTTAAACTACCTTACAGTAATAATATTACAGTAAGTAGCTGCTGTTCATTTCCTCCTTTTAATTCATTGATTTAATCGCTCATTTTACTTTCCCTGGACAAGTATCTATGGTGATGGCTCAGCGATTGTGTTGTTTCATGTGTGTCATTGTTTGTCTTTTGTGAACTCCCTCATTGCAACACTGTTTGTTTTTCCAGACCTTCATTCTCTTTCTGTCCGTTAATGATGCGTTGACCCGGTCAAATTCGACATAATTATTCATCTGTGTTGCCAATACCACCTGTTACTACAAAATACATTTGAAGAGGATGAGTTGGTCTCAAAAGAGAATGTCCAAATGGTGAACCTGAGCAGGTTGCTTGTAGATTAATCTGCTTGTTATTTTAAAATACTTTAAAAAGTTGTACATGTATCCGCTTTCTTGTCAAGAAGATCAAAACCACTCTAATATCATTAAGGTTGATAGTGAAGAAGCAGAGAAGACTAGAACATATACAAGTCCAAGTCCATTTACCATTAAGAAAATTAAGAAAGCAAGATATTGTCGGTTGAAAGTTGAGCTCGAGTGTTTTTTGATTTATCAGGACATACAATGTTTCTTCTTTTTCCATTCTCTGTTATTACTGTATATTATATTAAACAAATCTACCTTAATTTAAACTTATCAGACATGATTTCATGCAATCGCAGGTCAGAAAGCATGCTGAATGTTTCTAACAAGATATGCATGATTGTGACTAAAAAACAGAGACAAGTGATGTAAAGTCTACAGCAGGGATGGGATTTTTCTCTATTTGTGCGGGATTCCAGCTTTCACGACTTTAAAAGTATACCCATAAGGATTTGATGATCCATGAAAGTGGGTATATTTATGACAGCCCAAGTATTTGAGCCAACTGCTTTTTGTTATATTATATATAGATTGCGTCCAATGAGAGGCTTTCTAGACTTTGTAAGCCCCTCCCCAGCTGTTGGTCATCACTGTCATGTGTGTGAGTGTTCATATAGTCAGTGCTATCTGCTGTTGTAAAAGCCAGTTCATATCCATGATGAATCCCTCCCAAGCTTGCTTTTTTGAATAAAACATCCTAGTGACTGAAATAGCACTCTGCTGGCCATTTCAAGTGCTTCATGAGTTTGGCACATCATGTTGGAATAACTAACAGGTGAGCATCTGTAATTAACAGATGAAGAACGTAGATGGATTTATATTCACTCTTTCTGTGTTTTGATCCAAAAAAGCACATTATGGTCCAGAATGGTTACATGAAAATAGACACAATTGGAAAACATAATATAAATATCATTCCAAACAACAGATGTCTGAGAAAAAAATGAGCACCAGTTAGATTTCAATGCCTTGCCTTGATTCATGTATTCAGTGCCATTTTGAATGAGTGAATAATTCAGAGAGCTTACATCTCGGCACCTGGACACTGTGGATACTCAACCCTCTCTCAATTAGCTGTTCTCTTTGATTATCTTTTCTCTCATCCTCCTTTTGTTTAGCCTGTCCATAGTTATAACTGCTGCAGAGGACAATATGCAAATCCCCCCAGCCCTTGTCATGGGGCCCCTTTCAAATTTGATATGCCATTTTGTTGCTGTCATCAAGCTGTTTTTGAGCTCTTTGAATCGCATGCTGAATGATAAAACAAGGCCTATAACACCCTAACACACAACAGAAAGAGGCAGTGGCCTTTGTTATCAGTGAGTGGTAGAGCCTGGCAGTAATTATGTAGACACTTTATGGTTCATTGAGGTTGAATTAAATGGCATTGGCCGTGTTTTAGTCGGGCACCACACACATAATGTATGTCTCTTTGATTCCAACTGACATTTCCCACACTTTTATGATCCCCCCCACCACCAAAACATGACACCTTAACACGTTAATACCACCTTTTTTCTTCTCAGTGAGATCAACCGGCTGGACCTCGGGCTCATTGTGGAGGTGTGGAACAAAGGCCTCATCTGGGACACCATGGTGGGGACAGCATGGATCCCTCTTAAGAGCGTCCAGCAATCAGAGGAGGTTGGAATATGCACAGATACATACATTTATATAGTCTGGAAACATGTAGATGTTATTTAAAGAAATACTTTGAAATAAAAATAATTTGGAAATGTGGTCCTTTTATGGCGTTTGCATGCTGACATGAATATAGATTTTTCATTTGCGGATACAAAATCCAGCTCTTCATTTTTTATGTATTATACTTATTTACCAGCATTTGCTTACTTACACAAATACATTTTGTAATTTAATTTATTTATTCAGCAACATCTTTCTTGATAAGAGACATTTAGATACAGCAGTCCTTTAGTGTTGATTGCTCGAAATAATACTGATCAAAACAACAAGGTTTACTGGTACATTAATAAAAAATAAAAAAACAAGTGAAACTGCCTCAGGAAATTATAATAATAGCACAAAGTGTTAAGTATAGACACAAGAAGATCACATTTTCAAGAAAGGTTAATATCAATAAATGTATATCATTGCAGGAGGGATCAGGAGACTGGATCTTCCTGGATTCAGAGGTCCTGATGAAGGCCGATGAGATATATGGCACAAAAAACCCAACACCTCATCGGGTCCTGCTGGATACTCGCTTTGAGCTACCTTTTGGTGAGATATCAGAGCTGTCAATCACTCTGTTTTTTACATGCTTAACCTTCAGTATACCAATGAGTAATCTGCCTTTTCTAAAAGTTCACATGCTTATGTAAGATGTCTCTCAATGCTGTCACCTCATGTACCTGCTCGGGCTACACTGGGTGCATTAGCAACACACAGACCACATTAATAATTCTGGTTACCTCAGGGCAAACCTTGATCTACTGACTCACACAAAGGCCACCCATGGATTCAGCTGAAATGTCACCAGGCACTTTCTGACAAACTATTTACCCTGCAGCACTTAGTCTTATGCATTGATCTGACAACTCCACTCAAATAGAAAATAAGAGTATTTTACATGAGAAGAGAATGGGCTCACTTTTATTTCCTTTGTATGGAATTTAATCATAACTGATATAACACATCAACCTGCATCATGTAAAGAAGAAAACCTATATTCAACAGTTTATAGCTACAAAAAAGGGAATAGAAGATTCATGTCTTGCTGTCCAGTCTGTATCTCATTCTAGTGGGGAGGAAGAGTTTCTGTCCTGCTTAAAGGCTTTATATGTGATTTTTCACAATATAATATAAATCAAGTATATCCTCTGAAAATAACTCTGTGAGTCATGACTGTCTACAATGAGAGTGACACCCGAGTCCCACTGTCTGTGATGTTTTCAGAGTTTTCAGAGTCCTATCTTCACTTTGTTTACATCGCCTGGACGTTTAATTTAGGGACTAGAGAAAAGAAGAATAACATACTGTACTCACTGATTAACTGTGTTTCTAGATCACGCTCATTTCAGGTAAATTTACATGCAGTGTGAAGATACGAGCATAATAAAGATAGCTAGCATTAGCATGCTAACACAACAATGCAGCACGAGTTGTTTTGGTTTCATGCTGGTGCTCAAGGGCGACATCTGCTGGATCAAAAAATTGCATATAAAGCCTTTAATTGGCATGGAGTCATTTTTTAGGCTCAGTAAATATAATTTTGTCCATGCCACAATGTTGCCCCACTTCACCTTCAACTTTATTTGTCCCCGAAGGGCGATTGGTTTTGCTAATATTGCTAAACGGTAAGGTAAGATGTACTGAATATAGCAGCCTTGGAGAAACAATAGTGATCCCTGACTGATGCTCTTCGCAGCCTCCATTTAATACAAAATAAAATGCTGAGTCAACATGGAATATAACAGGACACTGATAATAACAGAATTAAAGAACCATAGTATGAATGTGATATGTTAAGGTTCATCAGCTGCTCACTACTTTACGACTTGAATAGAAGCATCCTTAGACACATTACATACAGTACATGCATACATGGTATTATGTTTCTGTCCATCCTTCTCCTTTTTTTCCCCCTTTGCAACAACTTTATTTACCAGCATTTGCTTACTTTGTATCTCTGCTGCCTGGGTGGACAGTGTACAGTGGATTTATCAGAGGTATTTGACTGAAAACAGCTGCCTGCATTTAGACAAGTCTTTGATGAAAGCAAAGAGCATCACAATAGATGTATTGATCCGGTTTATTGCTGATATATCATTACTGTGTGGATAAAAAAAAGAGCTTTACAGTAATGTCTTCATTAACTGTTACGTCAATTCTATTGAATAACAGACCATATCAATGGTTCCAGATTTCATGATTCCAGGTGATCCATTCTAGGTGGAAATGTCCCCTCTTCCTCTCAAGTACACTGTAATCAGTGTTTCTTTCTCCAGCTGCTTACAGGGCTCACGCCTTGTGGTTAAAGGCAATCAGAGTTGAAGTAGGGTGTCTATCCAGTGAGTGGGAGAGATCCTCTTTTCCTGTTTAAAGAGGAAACCTTTCAAGATTGCAGGAGGCCATCAGGACTATCTGTGCCACCAGAGCCATTCATTACAGCTCAGTCGGTTTGTCTTTGAAGCCCTGGCCTTTGTGTGTGTGGCCTTTAATGTGCATCTGTCGACAGAGCGGTAAAAATCATAGCAGTGGGCATGGATGAGAATACCTCATAACAGCTTTTTTAGGTTTTATTTTGATAACTCCGTATGTTGTAAAAGTCTCCACATTATCTGGAGGAAACTCGTTTATTTTTTATAAGATTTATTTTTGGGCTTCTTTTGGAGAGATAGGACAGTGGATAGAGTCAGAGAGAGAGAGAGCGAGAGAGGGAAATGACATGCGGTAAAAGAGCCACAGGTCAGATTTGAACCTGGGCTGCCCGCTTGGAGGACTACAGCCTCCATACATGGGGCTCGCGTGCTAACCACTGCGCCACCAGGGATTGTTGGGATTGTTTATTTTAAGTCACAACCATAGCATCTTTTGTCTTTATATCCTTTACTCTGTAATAAAAAAAGAAAATAAGGATATGTCTGGTCACTAAACAAGTTTGTGGCCTTTGCTAACTTTTTATTTTCCTAAGAGGCTCATGAGAAATGACACAGGCATTGAAGTGTAATAATGTCATTTTGATACGAGATGTTTGAATACAGAGGATGAAGGATGTTACCTTCTAACTAGGGCTGGGAAATTCATTGAGTTTCAATTTCAGTCACAATTCTGGCTTCCCCCAATCAAGAAAACAAGATTAACGAGATGAAACAATTATTGTGATGCAATATTGCGCTTGTTTTGATCACAGGTTTTGTCATGTGTGGTAAATGTTTCAAAATGTTTGTTGTTATATTTTTGGCCACAAGAGTACATCACCAATATCACAAAAAAAACACAATTATTTTGTTTTGATTTATTTATCAAGATGATATATTTGTATATTGATTACTCTGATCTTCAAAGTGTTCAGAATATTAAGTTGTTAAGTTCAATAAGTGCGTTGATGCAGATGTTGTAAAATCAATGAGTAATCTTGGTTTCAGAATTGTGATCTTAATATGGATCAAAATAATCATTGTTAGGATTCAGCCCTACTTCTAACACAGGTTCACATGTATGTTTGTGGGTAACAGACATCCCAGATGATGAGGCGCAGTACTGGACTGGCAAGCTGGATCGCATCAATACCATGGACATCCATGATCAGGTAAAGTAGTGAGATTTTACAGCTTGGACTGCATGATGTCATAATAAACATACTGCATGCCATGCTGGTTTCTGTCTTGTTTAACAGTTTAGAAAGCTTATATAGGCGATGATTTTTACTGTCTTTGTTTAAAAAAAACATATCTGGTGTTCCTGTTTTCTGCTTCCTGTTTAAATTACAGATCCGTGTATTTATTTGTATTAATTGTGGTACAAGTAAATTCCTGTTGGACCAATAGTATTGTGATAACATGTAAATCATTCTTGATGCCTGATTTTTATTCTCTCCCTCTTTTCATTGTAGTACCCTCTGCAGGATGACGTTCAGAGTCGCCCACTACCGTTTGCAACCTCCCAGTGCTGTGAGTTGTGCTTGCCCATACATCTCTCTTCCTCTAGATGGAGACACTTCTCCACCATTGTAGCTTTAAGGCTTTACTATTATTATTATTTCCTCTCACTTCCTTCACCCGTTTGTATTGCCTACTGTAGTAACAGTCTAATCCTCTTTATCAGAGTTGAAAATGAAGATTATACATTTTAAACCCAGACGGTTCATATATTGACAGTATGAGCTCAATTTAATTCTCCTTACTGTTGTGACAGTTTGTAAGTTTCTTTTTCCACTCTGAAAACACCAATCACCACACATCCACCTACTATATTAACATAGAGGCACTTTTTTTTGTTTTCACAACCCCTACATCCTCTGACTCTACCTCTCACTTGTAACATCTGCACTTTTACCAGGCAACTATTTCGGATGGGCTGACCCACTGAGTATGTAAAACCCACTTTGATCAAATTCTCCCTCTGACCAATCCTCTGCCCCCCTTGCATGTACTTATGCCCCATATTCTCAGATAACATTTAACCTTCAAGGTTACCATGCATCATTATGTCACTCTAACACTTGATTTCCCTTGATGTTTTCCTTAAGCCCATTTGATATTTCTACCTTCTTCCTGCTCTTGATGTTTCCCTATTTGCGTTGCTCTGTGCTGATGGCAATATTTTCATAACCCATGTATAGTTAATTAAAAAAAAATGTTTTATACAAATCTAAGTGCAGTATTCTGGATGAGTTATCGACTTCCTTTACGTCATTTCATTTATTTTATTCATATTTGAATGTTAAAGGCTTGCTAAACTATTGTTTGCCATATGATCTTAAAGTTTGTAAATGGCATATGCCTCCATAAACTTATAGGTATCTGTTTTGACAAACTATATTTATGTGTGTGCATCGCACTAACCTAACCTCTGAGATTCATCAACTGAGATTTATCTTTGTCCTTCTGACTCAAACTGTTCCCTCCAAGTCATGGTTACTGTTTGAGATACATTTTCTAGATATATTGACTGGGGTAGGTAGGTTCAATTTCAAAAGAGTGTTAAATAAAAGTTATATTCACATTAACTTCTCTGATTTCCTCTCATGCATTTAATTCTGGCCACAACTGTACTTAAAAAATGTATACTATACTACTATACTATACTATATACTACTATTTTTGGTTTGGTAAAAATTGCAGTCATATCTGTGTATGCTGTCTATTAATGCAATAATGACACCGCAAGTATGACAAGTATTTATAGGCTAGGTATAAGTGTAATGATGTCTGTCATTTAGAAGACATTGCATGTATTAGGCTCAGTTTATTATTGTAAATGTTTTCGCCTTCTTCTCCGCTCAAGCGAGAATCCCCTGGCATCTCTTAGCAATTCGGTCCATATACTTAAAACTCTAACAAGGCTGCATCCTCCACTTTGGGTTAATAATGAGCAAAAATATGTAAAGCTTGCTGTCTTACATAAAGCATGAGAGGTGAATATATTTAACTCAGCGATTTGCCTGTTGCAGCTCTGGATGACCAGGACAGTGCTGTGGATGACCGGGATAGCGACTATCGTAGTGAGACGAGTAACAGTCTGCCCCCACGTTACCACACAACTGCACAGCCCAACTCGTCCATGCACCAGTATCCCATGGGGCCTAGGCAGCAGCACCACCCAGACTCCTGCACAGACTCTGTCCACAGTTTAGACCTGGACTACAGGGACCAGAGAGGAAACAGGTACACAAAATATCCACAGTCACCCATACACTTATTCACTCGCTCAGTCCCACTCCCCAATAACTGTAGATGGAACACTCACTTTGTCTCACACGCAAGAAGTGTACTCTGAAAGCAGTGGACTGATCATTGAGAAAACGTTAACCAAAAGTTTCAGAATGTATGCATAGAAAAGGGTTTGTTTCCCAGCATTGTGTCATTTATAAAACATAGCACATAACTGTAGTCTCAAAAATGACCAGAGTTGAATCAATGCCTCAACAAAAGTCAGCAAAAACTGAACTTAACAAGCTCAATGAAGGTTAGACGTATTGTCGTGGAACTGTTCACACTATGGTGAACAGGTATACGATCAATAACAAAGGAAAAAGCCTTTAATGTTATTTCCATATCTCACCAGTTTGGGTTTTACTTGCTTACTCAAAAGTCACTTGTGTTTTTCTCTCTTTTTTCTGTGTTTTTCAATTTCTCTCTTCCTCTGAAATGTGTTGTCAGTGACATCCATTTGAGATTTAGACTGGCAGAAGCAGTCTCAGTTTTTGTGCTTCCTTTTTGTGTTCCAATAGTTTCAATAACCAAGAAGGTCAACTTCTTGAGCAAGCTTTAATTTCTGCCGTGGTGGAAAGGTCTTCTGCTGTTTAAATACTGTTTACTATCCCACACCCTTTACTCTCAGCCAAAGCACTGGAGTATATTCAGCTCTTGTCAGCTTTCTTTTTTTAATTGCCAGTGGACTGTTAAAGAATACTGTTTACTGGTGAGACTGCTTGAAATGTGTCTGTAAGGACTGTTAAAGAGTTGATCCTAGTAATTCTGCAGCAGATAAAAAAAGGGTTTACAGCTCTGGGAAGATCTTTGTCCATGCTTCTGTTTGTCTTGAGGGATTGCTGTGCTGGTTAAATTCCTGATAGACAAGGCTATTTTCTTGGTTTAGCTTTATCACAGAGAAATTCCCTCTGTCACACATCATGGGAGTGAGTTGTTGACGGTCTGACATGTAGTTCTTTGGTGATTATGATATGTTTCTCTATACACCATATGGTGGCAATTTTGCTTGCACTTCTAATGAATATTACTGGTTGAGAGAGACTTGAAGTGAAGATAGGAATGACAGTTGTTGGGATTTACAAAAATATAAATTCACAGAGGCACATGTAGGAGCAAATGTAGTTTAGCAGTTGCATACACATACATTTGTTAACCTTGCACATGTATCATTTGTCATAATACTTTTCCTGTTTTCATTTTTTCTTGTTTGTTTGCTTCTTTTTTTCTGTCTCTGTTTCCTTTCCCATCCTATTTTTACTCCTGTTTTTCTTAACCTAAATTAGATCATTAAACCATAAAGGAAGGATCAGAATTATACCTGTAGATTCTGGCATGGGGGTTGAAGATTGGGAAAACAAATACAAAGGGCAGTGCAAGCCTCAGCTGAGTGACTTCTTAGATGATGAAGAAGACAATGTTATCCTTCGAATGGGAAGACCTTACCCTGAGCCATCACACATCAATCAAAATACTCAACGTAGTGGTTTTCTTCCTGCCACATACCCTGAAGGTTATGACACTATTGATCGGCGGAGAAAGAAAAAGATAAGGGACCCGGGAGGGTTGCTCGGTCCAAACAAAATGAGAGAAGAGGCTTTACCTTCTAACGTTGCACTGCCCCGTGAGAAGACAGGGGAGCTGTTCATGCGACAGGTTGCAGAGATGCAGGAAGAGGAGGAGCGTCTGAGTTCATGCCTCAGGCCATACAAGAATGGGCTCCTCTACAAGACAAGGATGTGGGCTAAGAATGAGCTGAACAGCACTTTGGAAAATTATGTGGCATACAAGAAAGAGCAAGATGCTAGAATGAGGGACAGGTTTGATTTTGATTTAGAGAATTCTGATGATATGCACTTCCCTATAGGAGCAGAGGAGGATATTGATGATTTTGCCTTTAAACCAAATGATTTCCAACCAGAGAATGCAAGACATTACAAAGATAAGTACTCATATTCATATGAGGGTCACATGGAAAATTCTCAAGGTCTCAGAGACAAGAAGTGTGGTAAAGCTAAGATTGGTGGTTGGGCTTCAGAGGCAATGCTGTCTCCTGTAGAAGAACCCAGTGATGAATACGTAGACCCTATGGATGAGCTTCAGTGTCTTGTTGAAACAGTCTCTGAATACCTTGCTGAAAAAGAAGAGGAGATAAGCAAGTATGGCTCCCTTCCTAAATCAAGCAAATCTAGGCTATCTTCTCAAGGTAGCATTAGAACTGATTCTTTTGGAGAGGACCATAATAGTTTAAAAGATCCAAGAGGAGATACCCAATCACACACTCCATCCGACCAGACTAATCCAGTAAAGAATGCCATGAGCTCACTATTTTCTTCTTTCACTAACAAAGTTGGAGGAGGCCTGAAACAGCCTGTCCAGAGTCCGCAAGCACCATCTGCCCAACCTCCACAATCTGGACTTACAAAAATATTTTCCTTTATTCCTAAATCAAATAGCACAGCTCCTGTAGCTGTTGTATCTCCAGTAGAACCTTCTCCTGAAAAGTCATTCAGTTCTGTGCCCCGTCAGCCATCAAATGATGTCAAGACACAAGGTCATTATCAAGGAACAAAAGCTCCCATGGGGAGTCAGACTCAAACAAGTAAAAATGACTATGTACCTGAATTTGCTTCAAAATCTCAAAGTACTCCAGGAAACGCAGTCTTGGGGAAATTGAATCCTTTAAAGCTATTTTCTGCAGGTGATAATAGAAACTCAGCAGAGTACAAACAGGAAACAGAGTCTGTAAATACTCAAAGCCAAACACAGTGGGACGACAAATGTACAAATCAAGGTAAACAGTTGCTACAAACAGCAGATGACAATAGGAAATCAGAAAAGCAAAGATTTTCATCACAAGAGAAATATTTGGGACAAAAACAAGATGAAAAGACATATGGACGACAAAAACATCAAAATTACAAACAGGGAACTGGACCTGTTCAGGGACCAGCTAGGACACCAGGCCTAACACAGTCAGCCAATCCTGGATTCATCAGTTCATTAAGTTCATTAATCACTCCTGCTGTTCCTGTGCTACCTCACAAAGCTCCACCTATGGCAGTTTATCCAGTGTTCAGATCAACTGATGAACCTCGACTGGAGAAACCAGTTGAGGACCCATCATTGAGTAGTAAGTTTAAACTGCCTTTCCTATCTTCTGAAAATGTCTCCACACAGCAACATCCCAAAGCAGAAGGAGGAATGCTGTCTGGCTTTTTAAAGTTTGCATCCAGTGAAGATGTTAGTGCCACAATGAACACACAAAATGTTGGGCAATCATATCATGGTTCAACTTCGACAGCCTCTGCCAGCTTAACACAAGAAAACTCAGAGAAAGGATGGTTGTCAGGCATATTTAACCCTACCTCTGTTCCCTCTGGTTCAAATCCAAATTTAACCGATATTCAGCAATCTCACAACAGCACAGTGCCATCTTGCTCACTTTCACAACATGCAACAAATCAGAAACCACCAGCAGCCCATCATGGGATGCAGCATCAAGCTCCTAATCAGACTGAATCACAAAGTTTTTTGACAGGTATTTTTAAAAGAGGCTCTGCTGAGGATATCTCACATTCAGCCTCAAATCAGCCCAAGCAAGGAGGACTACTATCTGGACTTTTTAATTTAGGCTCCACCAGTGACCTAAAAGGGAGTTCGCCACAGCAGGTATTCAATAACAATCAATCACAGAGGAGCAGCCCCTCACAGTTTCATCATCAACCTTCCCCACAACAACGTTCATCAGCTTCACAGGCTGGGGGGCTAATGAAGTATTCATCAACAGAAAATATACCATGTAACACACAGCTTTCTGAAGCTGAAAAGCAAAGGAACATTGCTGACAATTACTCTGGTCATCAGCAGGCCTCTGATGAAACTCAAAAACAACCTCAGAAAAAGGGGCTGTTGTCAGGCTTGCTAAAGTTTACATCATCTGAGAATATATCAAGCGCACAAACAGGTGATCACCAACAAAGCAGTCTTCAAAGTAACTTAAAAGATTTCAACCAACAGAATACTCCAAATCAAGGGCCTCATCTTAGGAACACAGCATTGAGTCAGCAAGTTGTCCAGCAGGAGACGAGTAAACCAGGCTTTACCCGTCAACAAACGGTTCCACTCCAGCAACGACCAGCCCAGCAAGGTACTCTTTTATCTGGCCTTTTTAAATTTGCTTCAGCAGACAACATAAACACACAAAAACAGCCAACGGCTCAGTTGCATGCAGTTACTCCAAGCAAATCAAGCTATGAGCAAGCAAGAAACAACCCATCATCCTTCCAAAATCAACCACAAAATAGCTCAGGACAAAGAACAAGTCATGGCCTTCTCTCTGGACTATTCAAATCCTCCTCAGAAAATATGGCCCAACAACAAATGCCCATAATCATCCATGAGACACAACAAGACAAAGTGCAAAGTGGCCACAATAATGCAACACAGTCAGAAACCGCAAGTGCTGGAGTTCTCTCAGGATTGTTTAACAAGTTAACGAGATCGTCTGAAAACATTGATACAAGTAGCCAGCCATTGACAGGACAATTACTGCATCAAAATGCCAAAAATACAGTCACAACAAAGACCCCACTTCAAACAAAGTTGCACACTAGTGTAACCCAACAGCCACAAGAACATGCAGTGAAAGAGAAAATTATTCCACAAACTGCCAAGCAAGGATTTTTATCTGAACTGTTCAGTAAAAATGTTACAGAGAATCCTTCTAATCATAAACAGGGCCGGTTGTCAGGTCAGAATGCAGAACAAGAGATGCCCTCAACTAGGTTGACCAAAGGCACAGTGAGTGTTTCCACTGACCTTCAGGGTGGCAGCTGTCAAAGACATCCACCTCTTTCTCTCAATCCAGGACAGAGCAGACATGCTTTAATCAGTGCACCTGCTTCAATTGATGCTGAGAGTTTAGACCTAAGAACATCAGCTACTTTTGCAAGATCACTTCAGACTCAGGCATCATACTCATCAATAAGCACTGGCAATTTATCACAGTTATATTATACAGGCTCACTTCAGTCAGTTCGCCCAATGGCTTATAGTACAGGAAACATTCATTCACTTTTACAAAACAATACAATGAACACTCTGCCATGTTTTGACAGAAGCAATTCCTCTATTTATGGTGCTACCAGGCAAAGTCTACACGAAGGTCAGTTTTCTCCTAATAGAATAAGTCCTACTTATGATGAAAATCAGTGGATACGTGAAAGTACTCTATGGCAGCATTTTCAGAATGAGTCCCTGAATTATCAATTCCAGGGAGATGATCAAATGTATAGGAAGAGAAGTGAAAGTGGATTAATACAGGCTTCTGGTCTTCAGTACAGGTCCGCAGATATATATCAGCCATTTGAGTCCTCTATGCCATGGCAAAATGTTGTTTGTCCCCAAGAGCAAATTGGACATTATCAGTTAGATGGCTCAAGGAATGAGAATTCTTATCCCAGGAGAAAATTATGGAACAGCTATGAAGACTTGGGAAACATGGAATATTTCCCCACTGAAGAGGGTGTGTTGAACCTAACTACCAAACAGACTAATGCAAAGTTTGGGAAATGCCACTCATTTAATGATGGTAGTACTTACAGCTTGAATGGAGTTTCATATCATGAAGGCTATTACGAGGAGACTGCGCCAAGCTTATCATATTCAGCTAACTGGCAATATGACGTGGATAATGCAGCCGGACAAAGTTTTCATACTGATGGTATGATTCATCAGAGTCAGTTAAATTTGAATAGACCAATAGATTCAAACTGTCCTCCAGGTGCCAAGGTGGAGATGGAAGACTCCCAGTACCTCGAAGACACAGAATGGTATCAGCAGTGGCTTTCACTTTTGGAGCAAGGAATGTGGTGGCCAGCAGAAGATGGTGACTGTGGCTATTTTGTTTACACAGATCATGAGTATATTTATGCCTTGCTTACAGATGCCGCAGGGGAATACGTGTATGCATGTACCCCTGAGGGAGAGTCCTGGGAAAATGCCCAAAAATTAGATAGTTTTCCCAGTGCTTGGCTGCAAAATGAAATGGTTTGTGTCTGTGGTTTTAAAATACCCCTATATAATGAGGATGAGCTTCTTTGGTTACCTGGACTGGAGCATAATGATTGTCAACTTTTAAATGCCCCCCTAGATCTGTCTGCTGCCTATAGGAAAGGAAATCAGATCATGAATTTAAATCTGGAGCAGTTCTCTGAAATGTTTGAAAATTCATTTCTGTCACAAGGGCAACAAGGTCTTGATTTTGCGTCTTATAGGTTAAACAAAGTCAGGATGGATCCAAGACAGCAGAGTTATGTCTACGAAGACCAATATGAAGATGTTATTGATCTTTCTTGTCACAATAGAGACCACATTGGTCCCTTCTGGAATAACCGGGAAATGAAGGCATTTCTTGCTCAAAAGGTTGCTGTTTCTCTGAACACTACTCCTACTGCAACTTCAAATCAGCAGTTACTTTACAACTGTTACCAACCTTGCCAACGGCGTCGCTCATCCTCTGGGGTTACAGTAAAGCATGTAGACGATGTATTAGAGGAAGAATGGAGGAAGAGAGTGTCTCCGGGAGAAGAAAAACCTAATATTAAAGTCAAAAAGATGTCTTCTCTCATATCCTCTTTTGTTGGTAAAGCACCACAGGTGGAAACAAATAAAACTGGCATATCCTCCAATGACCAAGCTCCAGACAAAAATTCAAAAAACATTCTTTCATCAGGTTTCCATAGTCTAAAGTCAAAGATCATTAAAGAAGATCCTATTGCTGTTGTGACTCCAGAACCAGAAATTGCTAAAAACACAATTCAAAGGCCCATTACGACACAAGGAAGAATCTTGCCCACAGTACCAACAACTGCTCAAGTGACTCATCCCCCAATACAATCACATACAACTTCACCGAAACCAAGACTTTCACGCCAAGCTACCATGGTACAACAAGCAACTCCACCACCGCAGCCAGATGTTACAGCACCTCTAGGATCAAAAGAATGTCTTGTTAAACCAGAATCTTCAGGACATATTAAATCTGATAAGCCACTGGAAACACCAATGGAGAAATCATCTGAACAACCACAGGCAGGCTTTATGAACTTTCTCAAATCTGCAGTTAGAATAGAAGAACCAAAATCAGATCTACAGAAATGTTCCCAGACATCTACTAATCAGCCCAGCAAAACTGGGAGCACAGCTTCCTTACCAGACAGTGCTCCTACGGATAAAGAGCCTGTCGGAGTCTCAAATCTCTTTGGATCAATTAGCAGCCTATTTAACACTGACCCCTCTCCATCTCAAAAACAGCAAATAAAACCTAGTGTTACAGATGGTTCACTGTCATCAGCACCTAAACCCAAGGGTATACAAAGACAACAAACAATGGATCAAAGTGGTAACTCTAGGCCCGCACAGGGCCTACCCCCTGGCAAAAGTATATCTCAACCATTTTCTCAAAACTCTGCCAAAGGCCCAGCTACAAGCCAATCAGAAACTGTGACACTTACAGGACAATCAAAACAAGAATCTGGAACTAAACCATCTGGTGGACTGTTTGGATTTTCTATTGGTGAGATGCTGACAGGATCAACAGCAGCTGCCCATTCTGTACCTATATCTCAAACACCCGAATCAACCCCAGCTCCTCAAGAAGAATCACTTGGAAAGAGTATATTATCAATATTTAGTGGGCCAAATCCCCAGCAAGCTTCCCCTAAAACTGGGCCCTTGCCTCAAACATATCCAACAAGTGCTCCCCAACCACCTCAACAGGAATCACTTGGTAAAAGTTTATTATCCATGTTTGGAGGATCAAGTCCTCAGCAGCCTCCTCCTCAGACCAAGCCTTCTGCTGAGGTACCACAACAGAAACCTGTTCCTCCTAAAGATCCCCCAAATACAGGATTCCTTTCGATGTTTGGTGGTCCTAGCCCCCAACAGTCTCAAGCAGGATCATTCTTAGGGGGTATTTTGTCTGGGTCATCAAGTTCAACAGAGAGCCCAATGAAGGGGCTGTTGTCCATGTTAAGTGACTCCAGTACTTCACAACCTCAGCCACCAATATCATCATCTAACCAAAGTGTAGCACAATCACAAAATCAACAACAAAAGTACCCTCAGACACAATCTAAACCACAAGTACAGCCTCAACCACCAGGGCAGCAAGCCCCCTCTGTTCTTGGGGGAATATTTGGTGGCTTGTCTGCCACTAGTGAAAGTCCAGGAAAAGCTTTGTTCTCAATGTTTAGTGGCCCCAGTACTCCTGAAACACCAGGAGCTAGTGAATGTAAAAATGTGCACTCGTCTGCAAGAGCTACAGCACCCGATGAACCTGCAAAGGGTATACTTTCTGTTTTTAATGATGTTGTGTCCCCTCCACAACCACAAACTCCAAATGCATCATATGCTACTACTACCATAGACCTGACTATTACTGATGCACAAAAAAGTCCTTCCCAAATACCATCTGATTCTGATAGTAATGTCCCCACAGCTGCAGCAACCAGTGAAATATCAAGTGATGTTCAAGATATAAAATTGACTGATACTACTATAGATACTAAAGAAAGTACCACAATTAAAGGCACTGATATTGCATCTATGAAACCAACTACAGAATGTGTCACTGTACTAAAGGAAACAAGCACAGAAGGCACATCTCTGGACCCTGCTCACTCTAAAGAATCAACAGCTTCAGCAATTTTGTCTATGATCAGTGGGTCAAGCTCACATAATTCATCCACGCAATCTGGATTTACTTCAGATAGTCCAGGAAAAAGTTTACTTTCATTATTTTCTGGGCCCAGCACTGTAGGTCCTTCACCTACAGGGTCTACAACTGTATCATCAAGCCCCAAGGACCAACCAGCAAAAGGTTTATTTTCTGTGTTTGGAGGTTCTTCCCCTCAGCCCTCTTCACAGCCTGGAGGTTCTCTTTTGGGGACAATGTTTGGTGGTCCATCACCTCAAACAGCTTCTCAAACAGGAGGATCATTACTAGGTGGTTTATTTGGAGGGTCTACTCCTCAGGCTGCTCCTCAATCTCCTCAGGTTTGCCCCAAAAAGATTGGAAGCCCTTCTCCCCAGACAGCAGGACCTCAGACAGGAACATCCCTACTTGGAGGCTTATTTGGGGGATCTGCTCCCCTCCAGGCTGCTGGATCTCAAAGTGGTGGGTCTATTTTAGGTGGGATATTTGGGGGATCAGCTAATTCAATTTCAGGACCTAAGTCAAGTGGATCCTTTGGTGGAATGTTTGGTGGGTCTGCCAACCAGACTTCTTCATCCCCAAACAGTAACTCTATATTGGGAGGTATTTTGGGGGGAACATCGTCTCAAACAACTACTGCTGGTTCACCTCTTCCGGGAGATATTGTTCCTCCAAATCCACCCACAACAACCAATGCAACTGTGCCTAAGTGTAATGATGAAAGGAAAACAGCAGCTATTACCAACACTTCATTAGTTGAAACTGATCAAACAAAACAGTGTGATGACAGTAAAACTGATACAGTGGTAGCTGGGACATCTGAAATTGATACTACTACTAAAATCAAGGAGCTGGCAGAAACACTGCAGAGACCTGATGGTGCAGTTCAGGGTCTTGGGGAAATTCTACCCAGAAGTGACAACATCATTGAAGAAGTTTGTTGCCAAGATGCAGAAAAGCCAGTTTTGTTAGCTAATAATATTATGTCAAAAGACTCTGAAATATCGGAGGAAGCACAACAACCTGCAACACCAGAAATTCTGAGTAGTCAGTTGAATCAAGATACCATACTGCCTAAAGTTGAAGATCAAATACCGATCACACTGTCAACAACAGCTGTGGACCAGGAGCAGGAAAAGCCTCCAGAGTCAGATAAATCTGTCAGTGAATCATCAGCAGAAACAGTTACAGGCTTTATGTCCTCTCTTTTTAAACCAACAGTTGCACCAACTGAGGTTTCGCAGCAGCAGAACTCACCAGCATCCCAAGCTTCTACTGCGCAGGCTGCAGCATCATTATTAGGAGGTATTTTTGGAGGATCAAATACAGAGACAGCAGCTCCCCAGACAGGGGTGTCGTTACTGGGAGGTTTATTCAAGGGGTCTGTTCCTCAGTCTGTTTCTCAAGCAACTCCACCCACAAGTGGAGGGTCAATATTAGGCGGGATGTTTGGAGGAGGACCTACCGCCAAACCAGGTCCCCAAACTGGTGGATCTTTATTAGGTGGTATGTTTGGGGGATCTGCAGCAACAGCACAGCCTGGTGGTTCTTTGCTTGGAGGAATGTTTGGAGGGGTCCCTGCTCAGACTGCAGGATCACAGACTGGAGCATCAATACTTGGGGGCATAGGAGGATCTTTATTTGGGAGTATGGGACAACCACCCAAGTCATCTGAACCAGTGCCACCTGAGCCCAGACCAACAACATGCACTGCTCAGCAGTCAAGGGTTAGGAATGAAAGTGTGCCACCAAAAGGACCTCCACCTAGCATAGAGAGTAGTCCAAATACAATTGTGGACACCATAGCAGATAATAATAAAGTCATATCTGAAATCCAAACTTGCAGTAGTGCTCTGGAATCAGAGGCAGCTTGTACACAAATGTCTGCTGTAACAAAGACTTCAATAAGTCCTACATTTGAAATGACAAATCAAGTGGATAATACTGAAAAAGACAAGTCTGCTGTTGATTTAGAGATGATACATCAGATACATGAAAAGCCCCTAGTCATTGAAGGAGAGCCTCAGAGTAAAGACATTGACAAATCAGTCCCACCTGATACTGGTGCTGAAAATATGAATACATCTCCTCCAGTTAATCAGTTTCCAAACAATGAAGATCAAACTCAAGTCAAGTCTCTGTTTGGTTTTATATCGACACAGAGTGATGCGGGAAAATCTCTTGGATCACTGTTTTCACCAACAATACCATCAGGTGCTCAAGCAGAAGGAGGCAGTGGTTTGTTTTCGGGATTAAAAAGCCTTTCTGGGAGCCTGTTTCAAGAGGAAAAGCCTGTTGCTGGGAAACAAGAGCAGCCCACAACTTCATTATTTGGGACTAAAATAAGTTTTCCTTGGCAGGCAGAGCCACCCAAGCCTCTAGGTGTCCAAGTGATAACATCTCAACCAAAAACGAGCAAGCCTACAAGTGTTGAAACACATACTGTAAAAAAGAGTGCAACACCTGATCCCCCAATAAAAGAATCGGTAGGTTCTACTGATGGTAAAACAAACCCCCAGATTTGCATTTCCACTCCTGGAGTAGATCCTTCAGCATCCTTGGTCCCAAAGGAGGAGGAAAGGCTTGTAGAAACATACCCTTCTGCAGGTCCTACCTCTGGAGTGCAGCTGGACAACCAGGCCAAGAAGGATCTATTGAATGCCAAAAGGCTAGTAGAACCATAATAAATGGCATTCCCCCATACCATTTATGATGCATTGACATATTGAAAAAAACATGTTTTCCCTGTCCAGCTCCGCGATTCATCCTCACTAGTTTTATTTCGTATTTAGTTGAACATTTGTATGTCTGTGGAAGTGTGTATTCTTGGAGGAGTTTTTGTGTGTAGTGTCTGTGAAATTGTCCATGTACAAACCCAAATTCTTAAAAAGTTAGGATGTTGTTTAAAACTAAAATAATCACAGAATTCAAACATTTGATGTTCCAAACATTGAAACTCTATATTTAATTGGAAATAGCACAAAGACAACATATCAAATGTTTAAAATTAGCAATTTTTCTATTTTATTAAAATTAAATGACTATTTTTAAAATTTTGCCATCAACACCTTTTAGCAAAGTTGGAACGTGGTCTTGCTTACTACCCTGTTGCATTCCCTCTTCTTTTAACAACATTTTACAAGAGTTTGGGAACTAAGGAGATTAGTTCCTCGAAATTTTGAAAATGAATGGTTTACCATTCATGCTTGATGTAGGATTTCAGCTGTTCAATAGTTCAGGATTTCTTTTGCTGTATTTTATGCTTTAAAATGATTCAAACATTTCCAATGGGGGGACAAGTCAGAACTGGAGAAGGCCAGTTTATCATCTAAACAATTTGACTGTAGAGCCACTCTGCTGTGATTGGTGCAGAATGTGGTTTGGCATTGTCTTGCTTGAATAGGAAGGACCTTCCCTGAAAAAGAAGTCGTTCATTTGGCAGCATATCTTGCTTCAAACCAAACATTAATGGAGCCTTCACAAATGTGATAGTTACCCAGGTCTGATAATAAGCCTTTTCTGAAAGGTGTTGCTGGCAACAATTTATATATATATATATATATATATAATATGTATATCATTTTGCTATCATAGTGAAATTTCTCAGTTTCAACATTTCATCACATTCTGTATTTATTTTCATTTTACACAAAATTCCAACTTTTAAGAAATAGGGTTTGCAATTTCAAAACAGAATTCCAAGACAATTTTACATATTTCTAATACCATAAGAATTTTCAAGTGAATTTAACTAGCTAGACAGTATTATTGAATTGGTATAATTTATTCAGCTATATTTGCTATTTTTGAGTGAAAACACATTATTTAAGATCAGATATATAAACTTGATATATGGGCATTATGAATTATGTAAATGTTGTTTGAGCATGGAATTCTGAGGAGTGTTGTATTTTATTTTAGATGATTGATTTTTTAAAATGACTTTTTATCTGTTTACTTAAATGTGATATATACATATCCTAGCTATTTAACCAAAAAATGTAAACCTTTTAATGCTTTTTCTAAATATTTAATTTGTTTTACATTTATAAAAAGTAAAATTTCACAACACCCAAGTCAACTCAGTATATTAACCATTGTAGCCTGTATGCTTAAATTAAATGGTTGACAATAGAATATGCTGATGTAATTGTGTGCATAATAATGACTACAGTAGCAGTTACAATGGATTTAAACCTCGCACCACAAGATAGACCAGACCCTTATGTGATCTTTACATTTTCATTGTTTTACAACATGCATCAGCCTCCCGGCAAGGTTGGGTATCTTTTTAGGGAATGAAGTGGTGTGTTCATACTAAAACAACTAATAATTAAAATAGGTTTTTAATACAAGTAGTCATGTCCTTAATAGTTAGTGTATTATATTTATTTTTCTTAGATCTCTTACTTTTTTTATATAGCCCAAAAACTAGTTATTGAGAGAACCAACCACGAAAATGTTTAGAAGTGGTTTTTGAACCTGATCTTGTCTAAGAAATTGATTCTAACAACTGAATATTTTCCTCACTCCTCTTACACCATTGTAGTCCTGTGGAAAGTAGTCGCTTTGGGTCGTCAGGAAACCTGAGCCAGACCAGTTCCCAGCTTAGTGAGACTGGCCAGGAGAGCACTGGAGGCTCAGAACTGGAGGAGTCCTTCCACTCCTATCACAGTACTAGCTTTCATCCCTCCAACAACGAGCAGCCACGCACCAAAGGACATCCTCCCACAAATGGACACTCTTCTGTTAGTGAGCAGGGGATACAGAGGCCGTCCCCCGAAGTAGGGCTGGGCCTGAAAAATGAAACTCTAGAGAGACAGTCTTCTAAAATGAAATGGTTTGTTTTTTTCTTATAATATATTTATATATATTTATGTGTATTATATGCATGGAAACTGAACAATTTGTGCCATGTTTTTTTTTTTTAATTCATGCAACCTAGGTTCCATGATGATGGCCCTCCACTACCCTTTTCCCCTTCTAGACTGCAGTGGTTGAAGGCCATTAATAAAGTCAGGGTTCAACTAAGGGAGGTAAGAATTGTTGTGCTTTTGTTCCTCCACCAATATCCTGCTCTCTCACCATGTCCAACCCTTCTTCTTCCTGTGTCCTAACTTATTTCATACACATGAAATATTACACGTGAATGAACAGAAATGCAATTACACATGCAATTCTTTGAAAATGGTTGAGTTTAACATCTTTCATGTTTAAGATTATGCAACAAAATTGTACACAAAAATACAACTGCATTTTATTGTCCTTCAAAAATGCTTGCACCTCCATCTCTCGTAGTTATTCAGACATGAAGGTGTGAAATGCGCAGATACACAGCTATGCCTCAAGCAAATACTAGATTTTAAGTACCTCTCAGAATCAGTCTTCATTGCTGTTTTAATCTCTTTTCATGCCACTGCTATGAGACTTGTTTACTCTCTCATAACTCAATCACTCCTCTTCTGAGATGGATAATTTTTATTGTTTCAACATCATCTATGGAGACAGTGTTCTTTCACAAAATGAATGATAAACCATGATATGAAACCAGTGTTGTGTACCAGAATTTGTATCCTTGACATGTCAACAGATTTTGAATGTAATCCTACTTCTAAGTCCCCTCAGAAATCTTTAGAGGGCGATCACAATGATACCATCAGAATCTCTCAGCCCATTGGTGTTCATCCCCTTGATTAGGGTTTTTATGGCAGTAATGGAGTAGCTCGTATATAAGCTACATTAGTATGATTGGTTTGCATGTAGTGGTCGGGTGTGATGGCTGATGATTGTATCAATATATATACTGAAGTAAGGGTGAAATCTGTCATTTATTACAGGATGAAGAGAAACACTTAATCATAAGACAACTGTTATGAATACGAATTGGCCGTTAATCTGTCTAGCAGTGTTACAGTGACTGATACAATAAGTAACCTAGAACTGACATTGTACAACTATCTCCATTGCTTACTAACTAAAAATATTGGATGAACAGAAAGTGGGACTGACTACAGGACCCATTTAAAGTATCAGCCTCAATATATTTGATATGACAGAGCAGCAATCTTTCATTTTCTTCACTCTTTCCACCGAGCATGGTAACAAGATAACTTGTGGTTCTGATCACAAGTGTTTTCACTTTTTAAAGAATAGAAAGAGAAAAATACCAAATACCAACAACTGGCAGATGTTTACACAGAAAGGAGTGAAAACAACTGAGAGCTGGCAGTGGTACAGTGTCAGCTTAGCCTCGTGTTGAATGCATTGCTGAGGATAGAAAGAGAGAGAGTGAAGAAAGCATGCAAGAGGGTGGGAGGGAAGGAGGGATTGCTACTTAACCGAAGATGAACTGCTGTATAATCGTGGTCTACCCTTTCGCACTGACCATTCCAGTTGTAGAGATGAGGGATTCAGCACTTCTGCATTTTTGTCATTTGAAGAAAGAATGACATATGCAGAAATAAACATTTGATAAAAGATCAAGGTATACATTTTGAAAAAAGACAACTTTTTTTTATTACTATTATTCAAACCTCCATGCAGATTTTATGGATCTTGCCAGATGATACATGCAGATTGTTCTTGATTATATTATTTCTCTACACGGTAAGTCTCACCTTTTAATATAAACATTGTAATAATAGTAACATTTACATTCTGTGCTTTGTTGCACGTAAGTTGGAGTTTGTGTAGACTTTGATTTAATTATGCATGGCATACATTTTTTATACTATATGATGGCTTGTAGTACATTGTAGCTTACATAGTCCATATTTATTTTTGAAGCAGTGAGAAATTGACAAAGCATTTGAACTTTATATTTAAATGGGAGAAATGATCCTCCTAAGTAAAATTCTGCATGCCCTGTTTTTTATTTTGTTGAATTGATTCAACAGTTCATTAGTGATGGGGAACATAGCCTGGATTATTCTTTTCTGCCTACCAAAGGGTTACATGCACCTTAAGTGCACAATGACTTAACCTCAAGTGAAGGGCTGTGGTATTTGCAACTATTACTCTATTGTCTTGAACAGTGACAATAAATACTGTACTCATTCTGTAGTTCTAATGCAGCTCTATATTGAGCTCTACTTTTATACAAATCCTGTTGAGTCGAATTTAAAGTATCCACACAGTAGTGTTATTTTCTGTGTATGTCTAAACCTTTGGGGATCTCAGCAGGACTTGCTTTTGGGAGCAATGGAATAATGTTTTTTTGTAATTGGATTTTTTTTTAACGGTCAAACTCAAAGCTGACTTTACTGATCTGTGTGATATACATGACTAAATTGAAATACTTTAAGAGATGGTTATATAATTCTTATAATTCTATAAATAAGACTTAATAAATCTTGCAAAGTGGTTGACTTCCAGTAGGTCAACTTCCCTTTGTCGTCACTCTATGATTACACTATGTTACATTTTTGGAGTATTGAATAATCCATATTAGGGGTGGGAATCTCAGGATAACTCACGATAAGATAAGAAAATATATGATAAACATTACGTAGATCACGCTAACGACGGTAACAAAGAACAGGGATTCTGCGATAACTGATGAAAGAGACGATAATAATGCGACGTCACAATATGCGATTAACCTCAGTGCACAAAATTCCTCAAAAAAAAAAGGTAAAGTGGAGGATTCATGTATTCATTCACTGCAATATGGTGTCAGTTTCACCTCTTCAGACGCTTCATCAGTTAATTTAGTTTTACTGCTGTACGAAATTACCACACCGTCTTATTATTATTCTTTTATCACGCTGTCATTTCCCTCAATTAACTTCAGTTCAGGTTACCCTCATTCATATCATAAGCGCCACCATGTGGAGCCATGAACTAGTTATGCAGTAAGTCAAACTGGCTGGGAAATCTGTTTGTAGCGCCATGTTGTATTTGTTTTATTTATTAAATACCAATATTTGGCCACCAGCAATTTCATAATTGTATCACACAAGTCAGGACTACAATATTTTGTCCCACCCCTAATTCCTATAGTGTATATTCTGTAGGTAATGGGTCAGATCTATCAAGCAGTGCAGCTGGGATGGTTGTGAAAGAATGGCATAGCCTCAGAGGAGACAAATGACATGTCATCTAATTACAGAGTTGCTTTTCCAAGACATCCTAATTCAAGATCTAAGCAGCTGCATAGTGTTCACTTTGCAAGTTCTGACTCTTACTGAAAGGGGTTAACTAATAGATATTTAAATCAATGTTTGGATATTTAACTGCTTCATAAACAAAATATCTCATTGTCCAGTTTTATCCTGACAGTCAATATGAAGACACTCAGTGATTTTAAGTTTTAAATATTGGCTAAAGGGAGTTGTTGTTGCTGTGGCTTGGCCAAGTGTAGGAAATGCTGATAAATAGTGTGTCCTCTCAAGGATGTTCCCAAGAGGACACCTCAGCGGACAGGATGAGCCCTACAAATCAGAGCTTCTTCCACCATCGCCCAAGAGGGGAGACCTGCAGAAGAAAAGATCACAGAGCCCCAACCCTGGGAAACGCCTGCACAGGAAGATACAGAAGCGCCTGCAGAGGACAGAAGATAACTCCCTTCATAAATTTCCAGCAGTGAATTCTGCCTCCAATGCTGATCCAACTCCCAGTTCTGATTGCCAGAATGGTATTAGGGTTGTGGAGGATACTATTCCCAGGCTCATTGAAAGGATGAGAAATGAGGACAGGAAGGAGAAGATGGGGGATGAAGAGGCAGAGCAATGCTCAAGTAACTTAGTGGAACATATCGTAAAAGAGCTGAAAGGCATCAACAAGATCCAGGTGGAAATTTCTGACCTAAGGCAGTATCTAACAACTGTGAAAGGCTCAGTGGATGAAGTATCATGTTGTGTAGATGCAGTACTCAGTGAGATAGGTGATTTGTACGCTGGGGCTTCAACTGCATCTCATTCTAGTCCTGTTCCTCAAACACCCTGCATCAGGGATGGAAGCCTGGGTAGGCTGAATGCCATCACATCTCAAGGGAGAGGCACCAGTCCAGTGTTGAATTACACTGATAGTGGAAAAGATTCAACATGTATACCATCTCACAAAACAACCAAACCATGGCATTTAAATAGTGTCACAATCCAATCAGAACAGCAAATGGATCTAAGACAGAACTCAGAGCAGAATTCAAACATGCTTCTTTTTGTCCCTTCCAAGCCTGATTTCTGTTGCCTAGAACTTCATCATGGCCATGACTACCAGAGCACAAGCTCTTTGTCATCATGTCTCAGTTCCAACTATCCTGAAGCAGGTATTATGTCTAGTGACACAGAATATGCAACGTGGCCTTCTATTCATATGCACCAGAGTAGAAGTGGAGAAGGGGTGTGGAGTGAGGAGGACATCTGCTCTTGTGCAAACAGTCAAGATGAGATGGAAAATTGTCCCGGTGTTTGGGACAGGTGCACTACTGAGGAGACGCAAAGCAGCACACCGGGTCATTCTTCACACAACAGCTCTGAGCATCTCTCTTTGCTGTTTGGACACCATTTCAACTATCCTTCAAGTTCTTCCAACATGGTGGACTGGAGGCGCCCCAGACCGCAAACTGATGAAGAAAACTTAGAGTGTGACTGTTCCACAAACTGTCCATACTCACGTAGTTCTGGTTACCACACCATGGATGCTTGTGCGAATGAACTTGGTAGTGAGCCCTCCAGGAGTATAAGTTGCTCCACTGTGCTATTGACCGACTGTGATGATGGTTACTTGGAACCACATTCACTGTGCGATGACTGTCCATCATCTGGCGACACCCTTGATCTGGGGTCTGCTGGCAGTTTGGACAGGGAGTGGACAGACCAGAGCATTTCCAGGGACGAAGCAGGAGACTCTCTATCACAGGAGTCATCTGAAATGGATTCTTTAAGTACACCCAAAACCCCAAATGTAGCTTTTGATGGAGCTACTTTTAGCAATGCTGTGGTCACTTTTAGGTCAGCTGTGAAAGGGGCACTGAAAAAGTTGGAAGGATCGCATCCTGATGGTGTGACAGATGATTGTTGCTCTGATGCATCACAACCTTTTGTCAGACAAGCTAGTGAACTGGAGCCAAGCAGTACAGAGTATACAGATCGAGAGGTTAGTGGAACAGACAACCAAACTGCCTGTTGCATTCTTAAGGAGGATGAGACTTCAGTTTGCGTTGGGTCACAGGATAATCTTCCATGTTCCCTTCAATCATCCCCTCATGAAGCAAGCCACCCTCTTTGCACCCTATCTGAGTATCACTCTGTAGAGATTTCACAGGGTAAAGGAGAGTGCCCAACAGATGGGGAGCTGTCTCAGCTTGACTCAACACCAGACCATTGTCCAGCAAAAGAGGGTGTTCGTTCACCGGTTCCTGTGCTCAGTACAGACGATGTGCCATTAAGTCCAATAAGGGAAAACCATGTTCTTGATGAGGTGAATCCAGGAAAGCCTACTGATGCCAGTCACAGAGAGCGTATAGCTAATTTCCAGCGCATTCTGAGGGAAAAGAAGCAAACTCGTCATAGACTGTCCAGATCTGCTCAGGAGTCCCAGGGTTCCCATGGCTCTCAAGTATCTCAGGGATCCCAATCTCAAGATGAGTTTATTCCAGGTATTGTTGAGGAAATTTCCTTTGACTTAAATTACTACTTAGTTTATGAAAGGTTTTATAGAACTGAGCAAATATATGTGTAATAATTATGGAAATTAAATGTATACAGGATTGAGTCAGTTTGTTTGTCTTTTTATTTAATAGTGTCATGAAAATATGCTTAAAATAGTTTTCTTCACTACAGCTTCTGTAAAATGTAATTTTTAATCTTGTTTAATTTTTCTTTGCAGATTGTGGAAGAGAAGATTATGAGGTTTCATTTATAAAACACTTCCATAATTCAGATACAGTTGTTTCTGTCTGTTGATTGATTTTGATTTTTGTGTCACATTTCCTCCATTACTTGCTTTGTCCATTAGAATGTTTATGTGCACTATACATTTTGGAAGCATATTGCACCGTAAAGAAAAGCTACAGCTTGTTACCAGGGTAGATAATCAATTTGGTATTTAAAACAATTTTTCTGTCCTGGAAAACAAAAAATACTCTGACATTAGTTATTCAGTGTAACAAATAGTTTATTGTTGGTTTCTGTATGTCTTACCTTTGGGTACAATTCCCCAATTCTGTTTCTAGTTCACTTGCATTGCAAGTTAGAAAATTCACTCTTTTGTTTTGTATCTGTATAATGTTGGTCCTCCATTGCCACCTTTCACCTTATGTCTAAAAATTAAGATTTCTGCAACATTTATTTGATCCGATGTATCAAAGGCATCATTGCCTGTTTTTCTGATTTGACTCTTTGTGTTCTGTAACATCAAAGGGGTTAAACTCAACCATATGTAACTTTCCATTATTTTCTCATTACATTCAGCTTTTTAAACATCTGCATAATTAGTTCTCAGTCTGTTTGTTGGTCATCAACTTAATTTCTAACAACTTCCATCTTGTAGGTTCGAGATGACCAACCCAATGCTAGACAAGCCTGGGTCAAACCAGGGTAAGCCGCCCATTGTTAATACCTGTAGTAGTTTTGCATGAATTTGAGAAAGAAGCAAAAATTTACATCTTACATAATACTTTATAACTGTACTCATGTCATTGTATTTTAAGTACAAAGATAATGTCCTGTTTTACTCTGCTGTGTTATTGAACCTTTTTCTTCATTTATATTTTTATCGTTGCTTAGTGGCGGATCTGGTCTGTATGGAATTGACAGCATGCCAGACCTGCGTAAAAAGAAACCTATCGCCTTGGTCAGCGATGTGGTCAGTACTAAACTTTCATTCCTTTGCTGTGTGTACTTCATGCAATATGTCATCCTGTTTGTTTTGTTCTTTGTTTTGTGTGCACATGTTTGTGTTTTTTCTATTTGTGAGACCTTTAAAGGAGTCAAAGTTATTTAACCATTGAGCTGAAATTGGGATGAGATTGTTATCAACAAATGGAGACGAATATGAAATTAGACTGCTAATATCTCTCTCCCTCCTCTCTTAAACCTGAAACTATTTCCCACAACTCTCTTGAATGCATTCACTCTCCTTGGTCAGGCTATGGTAAGTTTATAGAACCCAGCTGCCACTCCCTTTCCTACCAAAGTTCAAAATATCAAGTAGGACAATTCAAAAAGCAGTGCCTTAAAAATATGTCTTAAGCATGTGGATTGAATTGGTCACCAACTTTACATATTTGCATGCTCAATCTTGATCTTGGGTAGCTTTTCTTCCTACTTGATATTATCGTTAAAATAACCTTTTTTATCACTAATCCATTCAAACACCTTTTGGTTTCTATTTTTATCCATCTCCTCAGCCATATACTGTATATAATAAATACCATCACAAGATAAAATGCAATACTAACAATTAGAGCCCGATCGATTAATTGCCAACCCGATAATATCGGCCGACATTAGCATATCCAGTAACTATCTGTAACGGCTACTTTTAGCAGATATGTGCCAATATTACTAGATTTATTTACCAGTCAAATAGCATTTCATTTGAGTTTCATTGTATAACACTACAGTTCATTTTCACCAGCAGAGGGCGCTATATGGATTACAACAAGCGTCATCACTCTCCAGTGTCAAGCGGTGATGCGCGTACATGTACAGTTACTTTCCAGTTGAATGACCATCTGTTCTTCATTACATATCTTTTCCACAAGGGTTTGATAACTGCAATTCAGGGATTAACACAATAATCAGTATATCTGTACCTATATTTATCTGTACAGATCATAGATAGATCTAGGAAAGATATCGGCCAATATATTGGTATCTCTTATATTCTCTCCCTAATATCGGCATCAGACCCAAAAATCTCATATCGGTCGGGCCCTACTAACAATCCCACAAAATGAGTGGCTGACAGTTTTGTTTTATATGATTTATGTTAGTTCAGCTTTTTCCTTTTTAGTAATATGCTCTCTACTACTTCCCTGAGTGTTAACATCCTCATGTGTTTTCAGATAATTTGTTTAGATTTCATCAATGTGGGAAAAATGCTACAATAACCCTACTCACCACCCTCACAACCTCTGGGCAACCTTTTAACAATACTGACCATTAATGTAATAGAATAACTTAGAGGTGGTCTTGGTTGTGGGTTGTATGTCCATTTATACAATTTTAACTTTCCTTTTGTCACCTGTTGTTCAGTCACTTGTCCAAGCCAGGAAGGCAGGAATCACATCCGCCATGGCTGCACGGTCCTCAATCAAAGACGAGGAGCTGGTGAGCATAACATTGTGAAATTAAATTTACAGTTTCACAAAAAAATATTATTATTTTAAATTGAGTGTATTATCCCTTCTTTAGAAAAACCATGTGTACAAGAAGACCCTGCAGGCGCTTATCTACCCTATATCCTGCACTACACCCCATAACTTTGAGGTGTGGACTGCCACCACTCCCACATACTGCTATGAGTGTGAGGGGCTGCTGTGGGGTATAGCCCGCCAAGGCATGCGTTGCTCTGAGTGTGGAGTAAAGTGCCATGAAAAGTGCCAAGAGCTGCTGAATGCTGACTGCCTACAGCGTGAGTACTAATCTTATTAATACTATAAAAACATTCTCACTGTATTTACTATCCATGCACAGTCAAAGCAACCTATGTAAAATGTTTCCTCACACTGAAAAAGTTGAATTAACAAAATGTTAATAGCTTAAGTATGTCATCAAATGCCTTACCAACTAAGAGAAAATACTGTTTTATACCTTTTTGTCAAATGTTTAGGTGCTGCGGAGAAAAGCTCCAAGCATGGAGCTGAAGACCGAACTCAAAATATAATCATGGCTATGAAGGACAGGATGAAGATCAGGGAAAGAAACAAACCAGAAATCTTTGAACTTATTAGAGAAGTGTACGTCATCAGCAAAGCAACCCATGCACAGCAGATGAAGACCATCAAGCAGAGTGTACTGGACGGCACCTCAAAGTGGTCAGCCAAGATCACCATCACAGGTATCCCACCAACGGAAAACTGATTAACCTAAGCACAACCTTACAGTTCTGTCCTGTCAGTCTTATTAGTGTAACATGTGATTCTTCTTTTTGTCTTTGTGTCTTCATCATTGCAATAGTGGTTTGTGCACAAGGACTTCAGGCAAAGGACAAGACAGGTTCCAGTGATCCTTATGTGACTGTTCAGGTCGGCAAGACCAAGAAGAGAACCAAGACCATTTATGGAAACCTCAATCCTGTCTGGGAGGAGAAGTTCCATTTGTAAGTTTTGAAAATATTTTACCAAAATGTGTGTTTAACCTTCACTAAAAGTTCTTTACCTGTAATGAGCTAAGTAAGTCAATGTGGGCGTTGAGCTCTTTTCACAAAAGTTTTACTATTTGCTATTTGTCTTGTTAATCATAAAAATCTGCCAACTCTTTATCCTTACAAATTCCTCATATATTAGTCTGTAGTGTTAATGTTTCTTTTCTTTTCATTCTTGTTCTGTGCTAGTGAGTGCCACAATTCCTCGGACCGAATTAAGGTGCGTGTGTGGGACGAGGATGATGACATCAAGTCGAGGGTGAAACAGCGTCTGAAGAGGGAATCTGATGATTTCTTGGGCCAAAGTATAATAGAAGTCCGAACACTGAGTGGAGAAATGGACGTCTGGTACAACCTGGGTTAGTACTACTTTTTTTTCTTTTTATGAATAAAGCCCACTAATAATAAACTTACAGTCACTAAATCAAACTCAGAATGTGCAGAACTTCTGCAGCTTTTATTTCTGAAGGCAATGATATTTACTGCTGCATACAGTATAACTCTGGGTTAATTGGTGGGAAACACAACCTATTTTATCATCAAGAAAAGACCAAAATTTAAAAGGTGTTTTTTTCCTGGCACAGGGAGAAATAAGTTCCTCCTTTAAGATTTTCCTCCCCCCCTGTAAGTGAATAAACTCCAACCATTTAAGTAACCGCATAATGTGTTTCTTTTTGTCAAGAGTTCTGTATTTAGTAAGACCAGTCAGTGGTTTGTTTGACCTACATTTCTCATGTGTTGTTTGCACTGTTACATTTTAACACTGGGGATGATTAGCCCTGGGATCCATATTAGCCACCATGAGAACAGTGGCTTTACCCTGAAAAGCTTGTTTAAGAAGTCCCTTTGTTGTTGCTGGCAGTTGTTCTCTTTTCCTAGAAATAAAACTTGTTTTCATGGTAATCCTCTGTACTATCCCCCCCCCCCCCCGAGTGTGGAGATATTTAATCAGGGCAGGCCAGAATAGAGACACTTACAAGTACACATAAGCTGATTCATCTGTCCGCTTTTTGTTATTTTCTATAAGCACTTGTTGTAGAGCGTAGATAAAAGTAACTGGAGGATAAAGTATCCTTCTTTTTGACATTTTTGTCATGCAGATGAACAGTGTTGCATAACTGAATCACTATCTTCCTGTTAGTAGGGTGCTGTGAAAGAGCTTTTATCAAGACATCAACTCGCTGCTGGTCCATAAACCCTCCCTAGAAGTGAATTGATAGATTTACTCACCCAAGGCATCAGCCCGTATTGCATGGCGTCCATTTCTACTTGACTGAAGTGCACAAATTGACATCACAGTGGCAATAATAAATATTTCACTTGAACAGTAAGACACTTACACTTAGTATAAATGTGCATATAAATCTGCGGTTGTTTTTTTTAAGACATGAGCAGCTCAATTAAGTATCTCTTTTAATAATCCATACAGCAAATCTGCGTTGGTTAGGTGTCACAAGAATTTGAACCTGATTTATAATCAGTCAAGTGTAATATGCTCCATCAATCAATCAATCAATCAATCAATCAACTTTTATTTGTATAGCGTCAACTCATAACAAGTGTTATCTCGAGACACTTTACAAGAAGCAGGTAAAATACCTTACTCATTGTCTGTTAACATTACAAAAGAGCAGGTAAAAGACCTTACTCATTGTTATGTTACAAAAAGCAGGTAAAGGACCTTACTTATTGCTATGTTACAAAGATCCGGCCTATCCATCATGAGCACTTTAGCAAAGCAGCAAAAGTTACAGTGGTAAGAAAAAACTGCCTTATTAAAAGGCAGAAATCTTCGGCCGGATCCCCGGCTCATGACGAAACAGTCTTCACAGGCCTAGACTGCGCCGGGCTTGGAAAGGGATAGGGGGAGAGATGGGATAAGATGCAGGAAGAGGGATAGAGAGCAAGGGGGTGGGGGGAGGTAGACCGTCCATCAGCAATCCGGTGGGGAGGGGAGGGGGTGTGGGGGGTTGTTCTGGCAGGCCGCCAACCCACGATCCGGTGGGGAGGGGGTAGTGGTGGGGTGGGGGTTGTTCTGGCAAGCCGTCAACCGATGATCTTGAGGAGCCTAGGGGAGCTCAAGAGCTCCCAGGAAAGTAGGTGGTTAGTGACTGAGATTTATAGATAGATACATGCAGTAATATGATGTACTGTATATGCAGAGAGAGAGAGACAGAGAGAGAGAGAGAGAGGAGCTCAAGGTGCCAGTTCCCCCGGTAGTCTAAGCCTATAGCAGCATAACTAAGAGCTGGTCTACACCAGCACCAGCCCTAACTATAAGATTTATCAAAAAGGAAAGTTTTAAGTCTAATCTTAAAAATACAGACTGTGTCTGCCTCCCGGACCCCGGCTGGAAGGCGGTTCCAGAGGAGAGGAGCCCGATAACTGAAGGCTTTACCCCCCATAGTACACTTGGAGACTGTAGGTACCACCAGCAGGCCTGCACTCCGGGACCGCAACGCTCTCAAGGGACAGTACGGCACTAGTAGCTCCTTAAGATAAGATGGTGCCTGGCCATTTAGAGCTTTGTAGGTGAGAAGAAGGATCTTGAATTCTATTCTAGACTGTATAGGGAGCCAGTGCAGAGAAGCCAGGACAGGAGTAATGTGGTCCCATTTCCTGGTTCTGGTCAGTACACGAGCTGCAGCATTCTGGACCCGTTGAAGAGTCTTTAGAGATTTGCCAGAGCACCCTGACAAAAGAGAGTTACAATAATCCAGTCTGGAGGTAACAAATGCATGAACTAGTTTTTCTGCATCACTTTGCGACAGGATATTCCTGATCTTGGATATATTACGAAGGTGAAAGTAGGCTGTTCTTGAAACTTGACTGATGTGAGAGCTAAAAGACATATCTTGATCAAAAATAACTCCTAGATTCCTAACAGTGGTGCTAGATGCCAGGCTGATGTCATTAAGGACAGTCACATCACTAGAAAAAGTCTCTCTGAGGTTCTTAGGGCCTAGCACAATAACTTCAGTCTTGTCTGAGTTAAGTAGCAAAAAATTTCTGGTCATCCAGGTCCTAACGTCCTTAAGGCATGTTTCTAGCTGACATAACTGACTGGTACCATCGGGCTTCATTGATACATAAAGCTGAGTATCATCTGCATAACAATGAAACTGTATGGAGTGTTTCCTCATAATATTTCCCAGAGGAAGCATATATAATGTAAAAAGAATTGGTCCAAGCACTGAACCTTGTGGGACTCCATGGCAAACTTTAGTGTGCATAGAGGACTCATCATTAACATGTACAAACTGAGATCGGTCTGATAAGTAGGATTCAAACCAACTTAAAGCAGTCCCTGTAATTCCAAGCAAATGCTCCAGTCTGTACAACAGGATCCGATGGTCAATGGTGTCAAAAGCAGCACTAAGATCTAACAAGACGAGCACAGACAGAAGTCCCCTGTCTGAGGCTAGAAGTAGATCGTTTGTAACTCTAACTAGTGCAGTCTCAGTGCTATGGTGGACTCTAAATCCTGACTGGAACTCTTCAAATAAACTGTTGTCATGGAGAAAGTCACACAGCTGTTTAGCTACCACCTTCTCCAGGATCTTCGAGATAAAAGGAAGGTTGGATATAGGTCTGTAGTTAGCCAGAGTTCCTGAGTCCAGAGTAGGCTTTTTAAGTAGAGGTTTGATTACCGCTACTTTAAATGTCTGTGGTACATAGCCTGCCAGTAAAGACATATTGATCATATCTAATATGGAGTTGCTAACTAAGGGAAAGACTTCCTTAAACAGCTTGGTTGGGATTGGGTCCAAAATACAGGTTGACGGTTTCGATGCAGAAAAAATGGAATGTAGCTCTGAAAGGTCGATTGGAGAAAAACAGTCGAGACTAATATCTGGTCCAGGAACTGTCTCTGCCGTAACAGACGTATCTGCACCAGGTAAGGGCAGGAGGTTACCAATTTTGTCTCTGATGTCTAGAACTTTGTTGTTGAAAAAGCTAAGGAAATCATTACTGCTGAGGGCTAGAGGAATACAAGGCTCAATGGAGCCATGACTCTCTGTCAGCCTGGCTACAGTGCTGAAAAGGTATCTAGGATTGCCTTTGTTTTCCTCGATTAGAGAGGAGTAGTAGGCAGCTCGGGCGTGACGTAGAGCCTTCATATATCTTCTATGACTATCCTGCCAGAAAAAACGAGATTCTACCGTTTTGGTCGAACGCCATATTCTTTCAAAATTCCGTGATGATTGTTTCAGAGTACGGGTTTCTGAGTTAAACCATGGAGCCACTCTCCGCCGCTTGACAACCTTCTGTTTCAGGGGAGCAATCGAATCCAGAGTAACTCTCAGTGAATCCACTGCACTATCAACAAACTGATCTAGCTGAGAGGGACTAAAGCTATCGTAAGAGTTTCCAACTGGGTTGAAACACGGTACTGAATCAAAAACAGCTGAAATAGCTTCCTTAAATCTAGCCACAGCACTATCCGACAAACTTCTAGAAAGCACACCTCTTCCAGGCAGAGGTAATTCTAGTAGGACAAAATCAAATGTAATAAAAAAATGGTCTGATAGCAGAGGATTTTCTAGGAAAACTGTAAGGTTATGGATTTCAATTCCATAAGCTAAAACAAGATCCAGGGTGTGGTTAAAATGATGAGTAGGTTCGTTTACACCCTGGGTGAAACCAATAGAGTCTAATAGTGACATGAAAGCTGTGCTCAGGCTATCATTTTCAACATCCACATGGATATTGAAGTCACCTACAACAATTATTCTATCACTGCTAAGGACTAAGTCTGATAAAAATTCTGCAAACTCAGATAAAAACTCAGAATATGGGCCAGGAGGGCGGTAAACTACAGCAACTAGAACTGGCTGAAAGGTTCTTGAGACTGGATGTGGAAGACTAAGAACAAGGCTTTCAAAAGAAGAAAAATTCAGCTTTGGTCGAGGGTTAACTAAAAGACTGGAATTAAAAATAGCTGCTACTCCACCACCTCGTCCGGTGTCTCGAGGTATATGAGTATTAAAATGACTGGGAGGAGTGGATTCATTCAAACTAACATATTCATCTCGACACAGCCAGGTTTCAGTCAAAAAAAGTAAATCAATGTGCTGATCTGATATCAGATCATTCACTAAAAGAGACTTGGATGCTAAGGACCTAATGTTCAAAAGTCCGCAGTGAATCCTCCGATCTTGTAGCAAAATCGTATTCGTAGTTTTGATTCTAATCAGATTCTGATGATTCACGCCGTTTGGATGACTTATAAAAATGGGTCTGGGCCGGGGGACAGACACAGTACCTATAGTATAACTACAGTTCGATTCAGAATTACAGCTATAGTGACTGGGAGACAAATCTAAGGGAGGCGCAGAGAAGTGTGTAAGACTGCAGCTCTGCCTCCTGGTCTGAACTCTGAGTTGTTGTCAGGGTTTTGGACTAATAACCTCTGCTATGTTTCTAGATAATAGAGCTGCACCGTCCAAAGTGGGATGGATGCCATCTCTAGCTAGCAGACCAGGTTTTCCCCAAAAAGACTGCCAGTTATCTATGAAGCCCACATCGTGTGCTGGACACCACCTCGACAGCCAGCGGTTGAGTGATGACATGCGGCTATACATGTCATCACTGGTCTGATTTGGGAGGGGTCCAGAGAACACTACGGAGTCCGACATCGTCTTAGCAAAAGTACACACCGACTCCACATTAACCTTAGTGACTTCCGACTGGCGTAGTCGGGAGTCATTTGTGCCGACATGAATTACGATTGTATCAAATCTACCTTTAGTCTTTGTCAGCAACTTTAAATGAGATGCGATGTCGCCCGCTCTGGCCCCGGGTATACACCTAACTATGCCCGCTGACTTCGCTAGCTTCACGTTTCGGACTATGGAGTCTCCAATAATCAGAGTTTTATTCTCAGCGGGTGTGTCGCTGAGTGGGGAAAATTTGTTTGAAACGTGAAGTGGTTGGTGGGGAACCGTGTGCTTCGATTTTCGACTATGCTTCCCTCGGACAGTAACCCAGCCACTGCCTCCCGGCTGCTCGGGAGTTACCGGGGGGGAAGCCAAGCTATGTCGGCCCGCACCGGCTACAGGTGGCTGGCTAACTACTGCTGCATACGATGACTCCGACTCAATGGTGCGGAGCCGTCTCTCTAACTCAGACACCCTCGCCTCCAAAGCTAAAAATAAACTACATTTCTTACAAGTATCATTATCACTAAAGGAGGACGAGGAATAACTTAACATCTGACACGTAGAGCAGGAGAGAGCAGGAGAGGGAGAGACAGAAAAAGAAGCCATTGTATCCATCCCTTAGATCATTATTTTTCTTCTCTGTCTCTATCCTGTAGTGCTCCTCCCCTCCTTTCTCTCCCCCTTTCTCCTCCTGATGTGTGATTATCAAGTAGCAGCACTCCAGTCGGAAATCGACCACTCCTCCGACATGTACAAATTACCCCTAATGATGAGCCTGTCAGGGAAAATAGCAGGGGCGCATGGCCAAGCACTCCACCCCCAGAGAAGCTCAAGTGTCTTCTGTGATCGGGGCACAGATCTATACAACCCCCTGCCATTGTCTTCCTCACTATCAGCTGGAGGATTTCTATTAGCATTGGCGGCTCTGAGCTGCTGTCAAGCTGTAGCAACTGAACCACCTACAATAGAACTGCCATGCTAATAGCCTGTAATTAGTGTTGTGTTAACAGACCTTGTTACAGGTGTCTCAGTGTCACACATTTGGTTTTGGCATCCCGATCCAGTTATGATTCAAGAGTGTGTGTGCTTGTGTTTGATTACAGAGAAAAGGACAGACAAGTCGGCTGTGTCAGGCGCCATTCGCCTCCAAATCAACGTAGAGATCAAAGGAGAGGAGAAAGTGGCACCGTATCATGTGCAGTACACCTGTTTGCATGAGGTATTTGATCCCTCAGAAGCCATACAGGATTATGTTATTTTATTTCAGGATCAGAAGTGTAATTAGTTTTAAAAACGATGATGACTGATGATCAATACTATATCACCAAAGGTCTTAACTCTTGTACGTTCTATGGGTGTTTACTTTTGACTCATTTGATAATCTGAATCTGTTGTTATTACACTTTTTATTTGGAATCTAGTCAGAAAGTAGCAAACACTTGGGCCTTATTGACAAATGATATGAATGATCTTTGTTAAGATTAAAATAGAAAAGAATACTCTTGTAACATTTACGATATCCCCCTTCTTCACACCTCTGTACAAATATAGTGTTTAAGGAATATTCTGTGGCTCACAAACAGACTGTAAGGAACCGTTGGGCATACACCTCTACTGTACAGGCGTATCATAGTAAGTCCACCTCTAAAAGGTTATTTAAATGGAATTCACACGTTTTGTATGTTCCCTGCAGAACCTGTTCCATCACTGGACTGATGTGCTTGGCCAAGGTGTGGTGAAAATCCCCGAAGCTCGTGGGGATGACGCATGGAAGGTTTACTTTGATGATGTCGCTCAGGAGATAGTGGACGAGTTTGGCATGCGCTACGGCATTGAATCAATCTACCAAGCAATGACGTGAGTCACAGAAAAAAAAAAGGATCCACATCCATGGCTCTGTGTCTTTATGGCCATGTGTTTGTACCCTCTTTGTACCCCTTCCCCCCTTCTTCTTCTTCCTAGCTCTTCTTTTTGCTCCCTTGACAAAGTGCCTCTCAGTGCTGTTGCCTTCGCATTTTGTCCTCCAAATGGAGGTAAATCAATTATGATTGGGCTGAGATGGGGTCATGCTCCATCCAGATGCCTCACAGCTGAACCCATATTTCACAGAAGCACACTTCAATGGTCCATCCATTAGCTTATACAGTACATAGCTGCTAGGTGATGGGCAGATGGAATGACTGTTCCTGATAGGGATCATTAGGTGAAAACCAGCCCCTTAAGAGAATACATGCAGAACAAATAAGGGCCCAGCTATTCAGTCTAGTGGAACAATGTTGTGATCCTCTTCTCTGTGGCAATAGACGGTCTTATTATGCTTACAAATAGGAGTAGTAGTAGACATGCTGCCCGTGTCTTTCTTAAGCTTTGTCACTGCTTTTTTCGTTTAGGCACTTTGCCTGTCTTTCGTCCAAGTACATGTGTCCCGGTGTCCCTGCAGTGATGAGCACCCTGCTGGCCAATATCAATGCCTTCTACGCCCACACAACCGCCTCTACCAATGTGTCCGCCTCAGACCGCTTTGCTGCCACCAATTTTGGGGTTTGTATTTGTATGCACACACACACACACACACACACACACACACACACACACACACACATAAGTATTTCTGGCCCTCTCTTTCTTTTCTAAAGGTTATATATAATCACATTCTGTCTCCTCTATGTTGTACATATCTGTCTTTGTATTTCCATTCACTATGATGTCATAAATTGTTTTTGTTTCTTTTATCCCCCATGCAGAAAGAACGCTTCGTTAAGCTTTTAGATCAGCTACACAACTCCTTGCGCATTGACCTCTCCACCTACAGGGTAAGATTTCTACAGTACAAAATAACTACAACCTCCACGTGTGACTGATAGTATAAATGAAAAGTGAAAGTTCAATATTTATGTTTTATTTAGTAGCTCTCAATAATTAGTCGTTGTAGTTCTCTGTGATCATTTCTTGAGTTTAATGGATCCATAAACCTCTAGTCAAAAAAATATTTTACTACTGCTGCTGTTGATGGTGTTTGCTAACACAATCATAAGCAATGACACCAAGTGCTGAAGCTCTAGAAAAGCATGTCACCTTACATTTGATTTACATTTTGTGACATGACACAAAGGAATATATTTTAATAATTTAATGTCTGTCTACACATATATACTGTGAAGGCAATCCCATTTTCATTAGAGATGCACCGATCCACTTTCTTCCAGTTCCGATGTGATTCCGATACATATGTACAGATGCCAATACTGATTTCGATATTTCTATTATCATAACTAATAATGTTATTTCTGTTGTTGTTAGTATGTGTAAGGCTGCACAAAGCTCTATTACACCTGGCATTGCATCGTGCTGGCTTCACATACAAACAAGAAGCAGCAACAACTGTCTGGTTTCAAGTTAAATATTTTAAACTGAAATGTAAGAGTTGTACTTTAGATCATACAGAAGGAGCTGTTCCATCTCGTCTGAATGTCTTGATGTTGATGATTTGTTGACATTTCTTGCAGTTCAGTCTGAATGTCTTCAAAGGGTGACTGTGCGAGTTGAGATAGCTTTAAGTGTCCAACAATCTTTCTCAATCAGTTACGTGGATCAGCGCCGTCAGTCCAATATCCAATCCATAAATTTTGTCAATATTGGACCCGATGCCAATATAAGATTTGATCGGTCCCATCTCTAATTTTAATTCTTTAACAGGAATTACAAGCAAAGACATTGAAATGTGCTTTATGCCTGTAAGGGTCATTTATTCTATTTTGCAATTAAACCTTTTTTTTCCCTCTGCAGAATCATTTCCCTGCCAGCAGCAAGGATCGCCTGCAGGATTTAAAATCCACAGTGGACCTTCTAACAAGCATCACCTTCTTCAGGATGAAGGTAGTTTACTGTGTTTCAGGTTTTGCATCTGTACTGTTGTTGCTTTCAAAACGTTCTCAGAAGTGAGTTAAATGATAGTTTATTTATTGGACATGTTTCCATAGCTTGCCAGAAAGTTGCCTCTTGAAAACACACTGTACTTGATGAATAACTTTGCTCATAACCATGTTTAAATGGAATCTGGGTTTAGCAGTCATTCACTCCTAATGTTCCAAATCTGGTGTTTAGGTTCAGGAGCTACAGTCTCCACCAAGAGCCAGCCAAGTGGTGAGGGACTGTGTCAAGGCCTGCCTCAACTCTACATATGACTATATCTTCAATAACTGCCATGAGCTGTACAGCAGACAGTACCAACCTATCGACACTGTGAGTCACACTCATTATCCAACTGTGCCAGTGAAAAAGTGCAGCATTGATACTTTATCAGAATTGACATTTCTCCTTTTTTTTTTACATTCAGACCAACTGTATGTTGGGGAACATAATACGTAGTAAAGTACAGGTCTACTAAACTAGATTTAAAGTTCATTGTTTTGATTGTTTAACCCCTATGAAATCTATTTTAAGGGCCTGACTGTTGTGTTTTATCTAGAGCAAGGAGGAGCTCCCATTGGAGGAGCAGGGTCCAAGTGTAAAGAACCTGGACTTCTGGCCCAAACTCATCATGCTCATTGTCTCCATCATCGAAGAGGACAGGAACTCTTATACACCTGTGCTCAACCAGTAAGTGAACTACATACAACTCATTCATCTTTACTCGTTTAAGATGGCAGATCATATGCAGAACTTTGGTTAAATCTGTAGTGGCAGTTTGCTACGTAGTAAGAATGGTCATAACATGTAATATGGCTGCTTCAGTCACTCAGAGATATTGTGTTTGGTTTTGTGTTTTGGTAGGATTCATGTCACATTTGTCAAAACTTGACCTCTCTTTTAGATTCCCTCAAGAGCTGAATGTAGGGAAGGTGTCGGCAGAGGTCATGTGGACGTTGTATGCTCAAGACATGAAGTACGCTATGGAAGGTAAGTCACATTCATGGTCAGTGTGCACTGTACAACTAAAGGTCATTACCATAGTTAGTTTTCATTTTTTACTGAATAATTAATTGTGTTTTTCACTGTCAATAATGTCAGACCCCCCCCCCCCCTTCTGCCTGAAAATCTATCGAGCACATTAAGAGATATCTTTAGTTTGTATATAAATATAATGCTGGTCGGCTCGTTTTAGTCAGCCAATCTATCTAGATGCAGTCAACCACCACGTCTGTCTTTACAACTGTAGCTATACTTTGTCTTATAGTGGACGAGACGCCGCCATCTGTTCCCACAGGTGTAGGCGTCGTTCAGTTTTTACTCTAAGGGACCTTTGTGTTGACGTTTTTTGAAGAAGCAGGAGGACTCTCCTTTTGAAGATGCAAATGTAAATAATGCGGTAAAAGAAAGAAACACTTCAGTTACACTCTAAACAGCTACAACACAGACAGATTCTAATTCACAGGTCGGTAAATACAGGTGTTTACTAAGTCCTTTGGGTGTCTCATTAAGATGCACAAGTTACGTTAGTGTCTGTTATAGACTGGAGAGATAGGGATCTAGCCAATATGGCTACATTTTGATTCAGTCCCGACCTGCAGTGTGTTGGCTGCTCTACAGTACTGCACAATGACTGATGCGCAGAAATGTCCCAAACAAACACAGCATCATGGTGAGACAACATGAAAAAAACAGACATAGGGCAGGGTCAGTTAAGATACAAACTGTACACTTCAACTGGATTATCAGTGATCATTTTTTGTCAAGAGTTTTTTGAAAAGTCCTCTTGATTCCGCTTTTTATTACTGTCAACAATGGGCATATTTCAAACGAGTTAAAATATGTTCAATTACTTTTTCTGTACCAGCATTGTGTTTAGGTTTGTATTTAAAAACAAGGAAGTTCACAATGTTGGTTTCCAAGTGATTATATTTATTTTGCCATGGTATCAAAACGGGTGTTGAGAATGTTTAATTGTTTTTGTATTTCATACTGAAGTTTAAAATGTTAGTATTGTGAAGACCCTATATATTAATTGAATGGATTGGGAATTCTGAACAAGATAGTTTTGACTCACAACACAGAAATATGTTTTCTAACCTCAACTTTAAGTGGAGTATTTCAAAATATCACAATAGGTATTGTATCGTATAGTATCAGGAAGTCCATGCTAATTACCAGCTGTAGTAATATATGATAGTCCTTACATACATTTGTTCTTCAGCATCCTGTCAGGCCCCACCATATAATCACAGCAGCATTATTCTGAACTTGAAATGGCAAATTCTAGGGTACAATTGATTGAATGGCATGGAAGTGTGAAAGAGTGACATAATCACAAAAAGAGTTTCAAAGCTGCTTATGTCTCCCAGCGGACTCTCACTGCTGTAGTGTGCTGTACAGTAGAGCAGCTCCAGTTCCCAGAGGAAGTCAGCCTTTATCCTACCCCTTTCCTCCAAATGAATCCCCTACATAGACTTTGACTGTGAAATATCAGTTTCACATACTACAGTACAGAAGCTGCAGCCCCTTCACTTTCAATCTGCATTAAAAAGTGAGAGACATATGCTCAGAGATGGAATAAGTCCAAAGAGATTATGCTTTATAAGTACAACCAAAGTGTGCTTTAGACTGCTGAAATTTAAGAACCTCATTTTTAGTAGGTCACTAAAAAGTAAGTTGTTGCCAGCCTGGTTAGATCTGAGATATTTAGAATGGGGGGGGGGGTGCCTTGCACAGGAAGTGAACTGGCACCTTTTGGGCTACCAGACCAATTTCCAGACATGGTCTGCACTGGGAATTGAACCAGCGGTCCTCCTTTTCCCAATTCAAGTCCATACAGGCTGAGTTGTACTTTGACTTTAAATAAAGTATGTGAATTGGGAATTACCTTTTAGAGGATAAGGGGTGAGTTAGCTTTTGTAGTTAGGATAGATTCTGTCTTGAAACAACTCTTACATGCCCAATATGATTGTACAGGAAAAGCACTGTGTGTGCTTTCAATGTACAATCATATGAAACCATAAATAAACAATCATACAAACCTAATTAAGATGTGTTAAAGGGACATTCTGATAAGTTTTCTGAATAATGAAGGTCTCAGATCTTATATTATTATATTTTATTCTTATAGGTAGTCTGGATTTTAAAATACCAGTAAAAACAGTTTACACATTTAAATATAATAAATTCTGTCAAGGACTTAATTTTTGATCTATAACCAAAACAAACTTGCTTCATAATGGTACCCACACATTGGGCTACTCATGGGGGACAATAGTCTTCACTCTTTGTGAAAATAACTAAATAAATAAATAACCCCTTCATTTCAGCAGAAGAAAAAACAAGGCTTCAGCAGAATTTTGTATTTTGTGTGTAATACACACAACACAAAACATTTACCGGTAAGTGTTTTGTAAGTTTGCTCAGAGAAGGAGAGAGGAGAAATTGGTGAACGGGCAGCTCTACAGAAGAAACTTATATCATTTTAATGTAACATGAATTATATTTATATAACAATATTGTCTTACCCTATATCTCATTTGAAAATTGATATATCTTAAAGACTCTATATATTGCCCAGTCCTACTCTTCACCAATGACGTTTTGCTCATCCATTATTTGTGTAGCTTCTAATCGAGGACTTTGAAAAGAGTTGTGTAAACAAACAGAGCAGAGAGCCAGATCGTTGACTTACAGTTCACATAATGAGTCACAGATTCCTTCGATACCATCCTGTTAACAATCCAAGTCTGTGTATGGCCTGAGACTCTTTCTTTTCTTTCTCTGGCACACAAACTCATCCCACTGCTCACAGGCTCTTTGATGTGTTTGTGTCTGCAGAGCACGAGAAGCACAGACTGTGTAAGAGCACCGACTACATGAACATGCACTTCAAGATCAAGTGGCTCTACAACGAGTACGTCAAGGAGCTGCCCAACTTTAACGGGGTCGTCCCGGACTACCCATCGTAAGTGTCTTAAACTCACTCACTCACAGCTAAGGTGGGGGGGGCATTACGATTCTATTAGAATAACATCCCTTTGATCATTTATTTAATTGATGAACCCTAGCCCAGGTAGAAGAACGATGAATAACAAAGTCAAACTTTTATATAACTGGGTACGTTTATCCCTTTTTATATAATTTTAAAAATAATTATGTTGTTGTCTTTACTTCCCCGTGTAGATGGTTTCTACAATTTGTGCTGCAGTGGTTGGATGAAAATGAGGACGTCTCCATGGAGTTTATGCATGGGGCACTTGAGAGAGACAAAAAAGATGGAGTAAGAAAATTATTAAAGGACTTTTGACATTTTGTTTCCTCTACTAAGAAGTTATTTTATCTTGTTTCTGTAATTTTTTTCTTTATTTATTGAGATAAAACGTATCTAATCTAATTTCTGAGTCCATATTTAGAGACACAGTATCAGCATGTGACCCTTCAAAAAGTGAATCTATAGCATGTTGAGAATATTTAACCATGTAAAATATTGAATAAAAGATAATAATAATTATTTTTGTGTGTGTTTTCCCACCCCTCCCCACACTGACTTAGTTCCAGCAAACGTCTGAGCATGCTCTGTTCTCCTGCTCTGTGGTGGACATCTTCACCCAGCTCAACCAGAGCTTTGAGATCATCAGGAAACTGGAGTGTCCTGATCCCAATGTGTTGGCTCAGTACAGCCGCCGCTTCTCCAAGGTAAGGCCGGAGCTCCATGTGGATTTGGATCTTAATATGCTATCATCGGTTGTCACAGATTATTTGGACTGTAAATTCTGAAACAGCTTCTGAGTATTACATGTGATAGAAATGTTCTGCTGCAGCATTGTCTCGAAGGATTGTATGATATTTAAAGAAAAGAAAATGTTGAGTTAGGGATAGTGTTCCCCTGCTTTGGGACAGAGGAACAGAACAGTAGTGTCATTGGATTTTGCTTTCATGCATGCAGGGGAAATACACAAAAGGACAGTCAGAAATAATGGAATCGGGGACAAGTGGTCTTTCAGAACTACTGCCAAAATGTGTCGATATGTTGTGTAATCTTCTCTTTATCTCTCTTTTTAGCATTACATCAGTTTTTATGTAAATATTTCAATCAATTTAATCATTTTATAAATAGTTTCAAATGGAAATGTCATGTTGTACAAAATGTTAACATATGTATTTCTCTTCATCTTCACAGACTATTGCCAAAGTTCTTCTTCAGTACAGTGCCATTCTGACCAAAAGTTTCCCTTCTTACATTGACAAGGAGAAGATTGTAAGTTTTCAACGCCTCAAAGAGATTTCCTCATTTTGTAACCGTTATATATTCTGTGTGACAAAAAATTTGTATTCTGGTGGTGCAGTGGTTAGAGTGTGCGCCCCATGTATGGAGGCTATAGTCCTCCAAGTGGGCAGGATCAAATCCCACCTGTGGCTCTTTTCCTGCATGTCACTCCCCACTCTCTCTCTCCCCGACTCTATCCACTGTCCTATCTCCACATTAAAGGCCTCCATTAAAAATCTTAATAATAATAAAAAAATATTGTATTCTAAAGACACTTATGTAGTTGAGTTAGATATTCACTTAACCTTGTGTTAAATTTGAAACTTGATCCAAAGGAAACTGGACTGGTTGAATGTCTTGAAGACGTTTCTTCAGTTCTAAACTATCTAGTGGACAGAGCTAGAAATGTCTCTGTGGATCATCTGATGTGTGTCATCCTTGATCATTAGCATGCTAATGATCCACAGAGACTTTACATTTCTAGCTCCGTCCACCAGCTTGTTTAGCACTGAAGAAACCTTTCTGTGGAGAAATGTCTTCAAGCTCTTCAAGCAGTCCAGTTGCCTTTGGATCAAGCTTGGTTTACCATGACCTACACAGACATTACCTCGTGTTATTTTCACAAAATACAAATCCAAGCAAAGTTTGAATTTGACTTTTGTCTTCTTTTTTTAAAAATTCTGTGTTCAAGGTTTACATTTTGATTCAACATCATTTTTAAATGCTGAATAGGTCCAGCTTCTAACCATCTCTCTTTTTTTCCTGTGTCCCTCTGCAGCCATGTGTCCTGTTGAATAATGTGCAGCAGTTAAGAATTCAGCTGGAGAAGATGTTTGAGTCGATGGGTGCCAAACAGGTATGTTTAAAGATGGAGGTGTGGATGACACATGTAATGTTCTTTGAAATCAAACTAATTGGATGTCAGTGCCTAGTATGATTTTGCTGGTTTCATATTTATGAGCCAGCAATTTTGAATCAACTAAACCTCACTAAAGTTTCTCTCTGGATCGATAACAGTAGATGTTTAGGGCTGGTTACTCGTACAACAGGCGTATTTTTGTCTCCTGTAAATCAGACAGCAACAGAAGAAGCGCGGGTATGTACCGTCGTGGTTGTTTAAACCATGAAGTAGATTTCTGTTAGAACTGGATTACCATAGATCAGTAAGGTCAGAGGAGTTAGACTCTGTACTGTCTTATAGGCTAGAGCAGTGGTTCTCAACTGGTCTAGTCTAAGGACCCAACACCAACTCCTTCATAAAAAGTGTGACCCAAATTTCTGATATTTTTTCAACCAATCAGATTAGTTGAATGAATAGTGCAGTTTGGACCTCAAATGGTACAAAACATATGATGAAACAAAGAGAAAGAACAAAACCGACAAGTTTTAAGACTTTTTACACATCTTGTATTTTTTCTGTTCGAGTCCCACTTTTGGGTCCCAACCCACCAGTTGAACCACTGGGCTAGAGGATATTGAGGCAGAGACTAAATTGAATCATGTCCTCTGTAATAGTATCACTAGTGTAGCTGCTTTAGGACAATCACTGGCTCCTCTGTCACCCATGGCCTCCCTCTGCTTTGAATTTGAATAGCAGATTATTTGTAGCATTGCGTAGTCGACTTGCTGTTTCGTAGCAGTTTGAACTTGTAGCAGAATTTTCAATCAGTGTGTTCACTTTGCAACTAAAGCAAGATGAAGTGGTGGAGGAGGAGGAGGCAGGAGAGGAAGAGGTAGGTTTCCAACATGGTGTGAGCATGTCTATAATTGACTTATTGACTATTACACTTCTTACTCGTCTTCCTTTGGTTCTCACAGCAGCTCATAACTGAGGACGAGGAAGCTAAGACTCTGGTGGGCAGCGTAGATTTCTTTGTAGTAGTGAGTGATGTTTAGAGACTTCTAGAGCCATAATCCTACATAGACAACCCCTCTCTAGCATGAATGAACAGTAGCTTAACTGCTTTAGTCAGGTGTGTCTTTTCTTTTAGAGTTGAAACTATCAGCTCCAGCTAATGTTGATCAGAAAGTCTTCAGTAGTTTGTGTGTTAAGTTTTAAACTAAGTGCTGACCCACATTTCAAGGCAACCCGCCCAGTTATTGTGGGAGTGTAATTATGATTTTATGTTTGAGAGGTAAAAATGTTGCTCTAAATTATCCAGAAGATGTTGAGATATTTCACTGGATTTGTTGCATATCTGCTTGCATGGTTTAAATTTTAAAAAAAAAATACTTAAACAATACAAAGAAAATATGCTGGACGTTTCTAGCTTACATGGAAAAACGTTTTTGTTTACTATCACTATTAACAGTATGGATCAAAGACCACTTTTATGGTTGGGCAATCAATGACAATTTTGGCTTCCCAAGATCATGAAAACAACATCATCGAGATTAAACGATTACTGTGCAGAAATGTTGCGTCGTTTTGTCTACAGGTTTTGTCATCTGGTAAAAGTTCTTGTTATATTTGGGCAACAAAAGTACATCAACTCTACCTTAAAAAATAGTTCATGTATATTTATATATATATATATATATATATATATGTATATATATATATATATATAGATATCCATATTTTTTCACGGTTTGATTTTTACTTATTACTTGTTTTTGGGAGTGTTGGAGTGTGATACATGCATGTGATGCAGATGTAAAATCAACGAGTAATGGTGTTTAATAATAGTGATGTCAATATCAATCCAAATAATCCTGATTATGATTGTTGCTGTAATCCAGCAGCCCTAACAGGTTTGCAGCATTGTCTGTCTGTGGTTTATTGGTCCAACAAGTTGAGTCCTCTAACTGAATGCTGTTTAAGTGTGTTTGAACTATTGACATGATTGTGTTCTTTAATTAAAAAAAAAAAAAAACAGTTTTAATGATCTGCTATAATGCTTTAAAGATAAATATCTACCTAATCATATTTCACTAAAAACTGAAACCATGTTGAATACATTTTAAATTGGAGTATACCATCACCAAAACACAATCAACCTAGTTATTTAAGCTAAGAAAGCATAGCTGCCCCCCCCCCCCCCCCCCCCCCCCCCCCCTGTCTTTTAAATTAGCTGTGCCATTGTTGTTAATGTGTAAAAAACTAACCTGGCACAATGTCAGTAGTTCCTCTTCATTTACGTTTTTCTATAAACACTTAATCTTAGGCTAGGCCTGACAAGCTCACGATTGCTCTCACTTGTTGCTCTTTAGTTCAGTTGTCTAATTGTGTGTGTGGCAGAGAACATAAATAGATACGTAATGCAAAACAAGTATGACAGTGTGCAACTTAACTACATTTTTACACACTTTGAAGTCACAACATTTACTGAGACGTTTTTCTTTTTGAGGGATAGTGAAGTCACTCTGGTGTTTCTCCTCTCTTTTCTAGCGCAACAATAGATTGCTAGCATGGCAGGCAAGTTCAATGTATATGTGAGCATGTTTTCATGATGCATGCTTGCATATACTCTGCAAATGAAATTGTGCATCTCTTTTTATAATTTTATGAAAAGAGTTTCTGACTTTAGCTTTAAAGCTTCATTTAATGTTTGTCTTTTCACTGCACCTCCTAGTTTGAGGAGAGTGATGAGGAGGAGGAGGAGGAAGTAGGGGAGGAAGGGGTGAAAATTGAGGTTGAGGTTTGTTGCAGACGAATGTTGTTGTTTTTTTTACTCATCAGTCCAAGTCATTCTTGTCCTCCGTCTTCATACTCCCACTGTCACCGGTGATTTGACTGAAACAATTCACCATCCCTTTTGTTGTCAGTGTGGAGTTTTTGTGCTCCTTTTGTCTCATCATCCGTGTTGATTTCTAAATTATTTCAGTGGCATTTCCCCCGGCCTTTCCTCAAATGGTCACTCATTTCCTTTTACAAAAAAGCTTCTTCATGAACTTTTTGTTGTACCCTTCTTTTAATTTGTTTTTTTCTTTGAAACTTTTCTTTTGCTATAGACTGATCAGGAAAAGGTGGGTGCAAATATTATTAATAAGTTATTACTCTCAATCTCAATATCTTCCCGTATTTGTCGTGATCTATACGTTTTCTAACTCCCCAAAAAACATGCAATTAGAAATCTTCTAAACTTTATTATTGAGCCTGTTTGTAAATGAAGACCCCCCCCCCCCCCCCCCACACACCCCTAGTTATGCTACAGCAGAGCTTTTCTTTTTCTTTGACGGCTTTTAATTTAGATTTTTCTTTTTAAAAAATCAAACATTCCCCCCACACAAAGATGGATGCCCCAGTAGAAAAGGTACGTCACATGTATACCGAGGTGCAAAAGGGCCTTGTGTACAGTAATGGCTATTGGTCATCTGTAGTTTCCCTCATATCATAAATGCAATCAAATTCCACATGGGAATGACTTGATCAGTGAAGGTTGTCCTGTGTTTACCTCCACCTGTCTGTGCTGTCGTAGACTGAAAACACATTGGAAGACAAGAAGGTGAGTTTAGTTGTTATCATGCACACAGGATGACAGAGTCTCAGGCAGAAACACATTCTGCACATTCCAAACAGAAAACAATCCATCCCCAGCTGACTCTCCACCCTGAAGCCTTCCCTCTCGTCTCAGTCTCTCCTCACTAATAGTGCTATTCCAGCCTGACAGGCCATGAATCAAATGACCATTGAGATCATTGACTTAATGAGCCAACGCCATGGCTCCATCCATATGACCTGGCTTCCCTTCAGGCAGTGTTTATTTAGATGATGCCACAGTGTACCTGTGTTAGGTATGCTGGAGGTACATGGCTCTTTCACTCCTACTTGTTCCCTCACCCTGTGCTTGTTCGACATCTGAATATCTAAGACAAGTCTTGGCAGTATTAAACTTTTCTTTTTCAATGTGCTCTCTATGAAAGTTGGAGACGGCTGGTAAAAAGGTGGGTTTCCTCAGCTGTATGTGCAGAATTTTAATCTGTCTATTCATTCTGTCATTTATTTCCTTTTGCCATTTTAATTTTATGAACTACAATCATGGTGATTCAGCTGAAAATGATCTGCAACAGTACCAAAGAACACAATAATCTGCTAATTAATAATCTACTTATTCAGGTTGACATGGTGCTCCACAAACTGCTTTCTTTCTTTTTTAAATCTCGTACTTCAGCTTCTAGCTTGTTCATTGCTGTGCATCTTAAAAAGTCGATTTTTTTTTTGTCCAAAAGCTGAAATTTTTTAAGTCTTATATAAACTGTTGAAAATTCACTGAACCCACAGTGCCTCCAGTGGAGAGGGGTGTCATACACATTGATTTCTCCACTCTCCCCAGTTGAATTATTCTCAACTGAAACATTTTTCAAAAAGCTTTGGACGTTTTTTGGAGTGTATCTATTTTGACCTGTTTAAGATAAACATATAAAAGCTGTGCTTGTATTCTTTCTGCCTGTCTTTCTACAGATGGACACCGAGGCCGGTGACATACTGAACGACCTTCAGGTGAAACTGAACAATGTGCTGGACGAACTCAGCAGGACATTTGGGAACAGGTAGAGTAATCCAGGAGCCTTAAACAAATACAAAACCCCACACACACATGTACACACACACACACACACACACACACACACACATTTACTATAAGATCATAGCCCACACATGCATTTTTGCTGATTAATACTCTGCTTTCTTTTCAGTTTTCAGATCCGGATTAATGAGTGTATGCGTCAGATGTCGTCTCTGCTCTGCCAAATCAAGGGACCTCTCAACGCCAACAACAAAAACCAGGTGGACGCTGACTCTGACAACATGCTACGTCCACTCATGGACTTTCTGGATGGAAGGTGAGAGGATTCATTTACATCTGGGACAGCTCTTACCATACCAACAATGTGACTTGTGTGAGGATACCCTAATGATTTCAGCTGCTGCTGCTGATCCAATCCTCTCCCAAATGCCAAACTGCACCCTGTATGTTGATTCATTTTCACCAGTCATTTCTTCTGGGTTCTAAATTTCTGTCCTGCATATGATCTTGTAGAGATTTGTTACATAAAGTTACATAAGTTAGATGTCAGATTCCATATCTAGCTCCGACTAGGTTAGCACCGTTTGTTGTTATGTCTCATCACCTTGAGTTCATCTGTTTTTGTATGCTTGTACATATTTACAGGCTGACACTGTTTGCCACTGTATGTGAGAAGACTGTGCTAAAGCGTGTGTTGAAGGAGCTTTGGAGGATTGTGATGACCAGCCTGGAGAAGACTATTGTCCTACCACAGGGCAATGATACCTTTGTAAGATTAAAACACTCTGTTTGTGTGTGTGTGTGCTTGTATCAGCTTCTATTGATACTTAAAAAAGTGTTTTTCTTTAAGATGGTAACAGGTCAGCAAATCATTCCCCACTCTTTTTTTTCAGGGTGCACAGATTCTCTCAGCAGCAAAAGAACTTGGTCAGCTTTCAAAACTCAAGGTATTTTAACCCTTTCATGTGTTTAACACTATGAGAAGTTCTCTACAGTGGCTCAAAATAGCTCATAGCTGAGAAAGATGTGGGATATTTTTAAGGCTTTAACTCATGTCTTCTCCATTTCAATGTGCAGGATCACATGGCAGGGGAGGCTAAAAGCTTGTCTCCCAGGCAGTGTGCTGTCATGGACGTGGCACTGGACACGATCAAGGTCAGTTTATTCTGTAGGTTTTGGTTTCATTAGGCTGCAGGGCGGCTGTGGCTCATTTGGTTTTGATCCCCAGCTCCTGTAGCAACATGTTCACTGAGTCCTTGGGCAAGACACTTAACCCCGAATTACTCCCACTGCTTCATCAGCAGCGTATGCATGTGTATGAATGTGATAAGTTACTTCTGATGGTCTCAATACATAGCAACCTCTGCCATCAGGGTGTGAATGTGTAGGTGTGACATGCGGTGTAGAAGCGCTTTACAACAAGTAGTCAGAAGACTAGAAAAGCAATATACAAGCTCAAGTCCATTTACCATTTGCCTCATCATCTTCCATCCAATAAACAAGTGCCCTAAAAGGTCATGTAAGCAGCTTGTGTGTAACCTTAAGTTACCAGAATTTTTTTTTTGTAAAGGATTAAGTGGGTGAAATTTTATAAATCAGAATATATGAGCCAACCAAATAATTCTGGAAAAATGTCAGATCTGCATTGCTGCTGTTGCTTGTGTTTGTTAGTTTTTCTTTTATGATCAAAAGGTAAAACACTACTCTTTTATTCACAAGACGAACTCGTCCAACATGTTAACTCAAGTAGCTGTCGTTGCCTTTAATGTTACTACTACTCCCACTTTGCCATAATGCTTCTTCACATTGTTTTTTTCCTCGCAGCAATATTTCCATGCAGGAGGCAGCGGACTGAAGAAGGCTTACCTGGAGAAGAGTCCCGAGTTATCCTCACTACGGCACGCTCTGTCCCTCTACACTCAGACAACAGACACCCTCATCAAGACCTTTGTGACCACCCAGCATGCACAAGGTAGTCCAGATCACTGCCTCATCATGACACATCTAAGAGGACTTAATAAGAAAGCATTTCCTATGTTTCACCAGCAGAGGGCACTATGTGCACAAGGCTCTGCATAGAGTATATGACCTCTTTCATTTTCCACCTGCATCCTGTGTATTACAATGTGTTTTTTGAAGCTGGAATTTTGTGACATGTTATTGCTTTCTTCACTTTATCTCCTGTGCTGCCTGTGTGCCAGTGCACAATGGAAAGGGTATTAGGTTTACTCCTAATGAGAAAATACAGCCCAGCAGGGGTAGGTTTCATTGAAATCATTTTCTAGCCATCCTCTTTTTTTCTCAACCGTTCTCAATTTACCTCTAAAGCATACCCACTTAGGATGGGAAGGTCAACCCATGAGCTTATTTTTTCTTCTATATCGTCTTCTAAAGTTGAATCTTTATTTCCAGGCCAAATGTAAGCTCATTGAATGTGTTTTTTTTAACAAGGTTCCGGCTTAGACAAGCCAATAGGTGAAGTTTCTATCCAGATTGATTTGCACAATCCTGCCAAGGGGGATCGAAAAGTCACCGCCAAAGGTTTGTATTAGCTTTTATAACATGGTGCTAGATGTGTTTCATTGGTATTAAATGCTCTAATCTACTTGTGTCACCCTCTGCTTCTGTCTTTCCCCTATATTGTTGTGGTTTTGTATATTTAGTCATTGGAGCTAATGACTTAAAGTGGCAGACATCCGGCATGTTTCGACCCTTCGTGGAGATCTCCATGATCGGGCCAAACCTCAGCGACAGGAAGCGCAAATTTCAGACCAAATCCAAGAACAACAGCTGGTCTCCAAAATTCAACGAGACGTTCCATTTGTACGTACTCCCAACACCTGCTTGTGATTGATCATGAATATAGAAGGAACAAAAACATGTTTTTATTCTATTTTAATCTATGATGCTGTCTTAAAGAACAAGTTGTCATGTCACTGTAAGACAACATAGTTTGTGTTTTCCGACTGTGTGTATGTGGAGCTCCCGCTGTGCCATGCTCCCTGTAACATCCAAACACAATGTGAATTCACAGACAGGGACAACAATATTATGCTGTTGCGTAATCAATATGAATGTACAAAGACGTGATGGCAGTCTGAAAAGAGCTATTTACAGCTCCATGATGAAACGTGCTCACTACAGCTGGCCATTAGAGACAGTTATCTGAAGAAGATTATCTGTGTATATGTTAACCATTCAATTTACCAACTTTATTCAAAAGCTATTAGTCAGTTAATCACACATTAAGACAAGAAAAAAAAAGGTTTGCTTTTTGCTACAATCTGTATTAACAGCAAAATATCAGACATTATCTTGATTCATTCTAAATGTGTTTCTTTAATATGACAGTAATGATATTAATGTTTAGGACCATCAGTCAAAACTAAATAGCTTTTTTTATTGCAAATGTTGCTTATCTTTCTTTTTTTAACATTCTATAGGACCAAAAGATAAAACAGATCAAAATGTTTAGCATTGTATTTATTTGATATATTATTTAAATCCCTGCATGTTCCCCTGTGTTCTGTCTCCACAGTGTTCTGGGTAACCAGGACGGCTTAGAGTGCTACGAGCTGCAAGTCTGCGTCAAAGATTACTGCTTTGGCCGAGCTGACAGAGTCGTTGGCCTGACCGTGATCAAATTAAAAGACGTCAAGGGCAACTGTGCATGCTGGTGCCCACTGGGCCAACGCATCCATTTGGATGACACCGGTCTCACCGCCATGCGAATCCTCTCCCAGCGCTCCAACGATGATGTGGCCAAGGAGTTTGTGAGACTAAAATCAGAGACCCGCTCGGCTGAGGAGGGCAGATGAGGAGGAGGAGACAGAAAGGATGGCCTTTGAGTTTCAGGATTAGAGGAAGGATCTCATGTGACAGTCCTGATAAAAAGGCAGGGAATTATTTTCCATAAAAGCAATGTTAACTTTTTTTTATTAGATATTTAAAGTGTCTTACCTGCTTGACTGTTTGGCTCGCTGTCACCCTCACCCTCAGGGTGTTTTGGACCAACTCTCACATGTCACATTACTTAACAGAGCTACTGTACAGCAAACAACCACATAGACCACTTAGACCACTTTTCCACAAGCTCACTCAACCTTCCCACTCACCAGCTGTTTCACCAGGCAGTCACTTCTTATTCAAACCCCGTCTCCTCATCAGTCTGACGCAGAAGCCTCGACGGAACAGAGGATGCCAGGCTGCGCTGGACTGCCAAAAGAGTTCCCACACCTCCCCAGTGTGTTAGTGCAATACCCCCCCCCCCCCCCCCCACCTGGACCCCTTCACACCACAGGCCCTGTTTTGAATGCCTTATACTCTGCAAACTGTGATTGAGTGAAATCCGTCTATGATGGTTTGAGTCAATGTGAAAATCCTTTTGAAAAGACAACAGCTTGGAAACAGTCCTACTTCTCGTATAATTAGTATTAAAATATTGTTGCTGGTTTCACAAGTTGATCTTGTGCAGCACATGTTTTAATGAAAGGTACTTAAACCCTTCATTTGACCCCCTTCATTTCAGTTAAATGTGTGCCTTGTTACATCATCATGTTTCCTATTCACCCTGTATGTTAAAGGGGGAACTCCATTTAGGCCATGTTTACTTATTAGCTCCATCACCAACTCTTGGCTAATGTGGCCTACTGTAACCAGGATGTTGCAACCGTTTTATTTATTGTTTTATACATATTTATTATTTGCCTGTGCTGATTTCAGTTGTTGTTTACCGCTGGTAGCAGGCAATGTGTTTCTGCTGTACATATAATGTTCTACAGAAGAAGAGTTTCTTGACTAGATGAAAACATGCATCAGAATAAGGAAACAACCCGGCTTATATTATTCAAATTCTAGCAAAGTTGACAACTCTCGTCCTTGAGTTGTTTATTGATCCTGAAGAATGATCACAGGTGACAATAATCTTTCCTAAAATAATGTTTAAACATTTGAATATGGACTTCTTAGAGTGTAGAGTACCTCATGGTTTACATAGATCTTCCTGCTTCATTTTCTTCTGCTCTTCTATGAGTGGCCTTATTTTAGAATGTAAAATGTTCTTTAAATTCTTGTATTTCCGTTTGTTTTTAGCTGAGGATTTTAGCCACTACTGTACCATGATGTCAAATAATGTTTCCAAGTGATGCTCCTTATATTTTGTACTTTGTACCTTTTGATGATGTTGAACACTTTTTATGTAGAAGGTTTTTTCTTTGCCATCTGTTCTATTTGTGTTGTGTGTTTTATGATTGTTTCCCTTAATCTGATTCAATCACTTTAAATAATGTTGATGATTGTGATATAAGATATGTTTCAGTTTTGAGTCTTTTACACTGAGATGAGATGATTAATATGACAGAGAGAACCTCAGCGTGTGCACATTTTTAAACCAATCACTGTCTTGAAGAAATGAGATATTCACATTCCTCTTTGTTAGTGTTAATTAACCCTTATTAATAAATCAAGTTTGTTTTTGGTTTTTTTCAGAGGGGAAATGTTACATAGCCAATATGTAATATTAACATTCCTTGTGCCAAGTTGTATTTATGTTCATTTTGATTTTTTTTTTTTTTTTTTTTTTACTTCTACATTTTCTAACCCTTGCACTATCATGAAGTCATCACCACTGTTAACCAGTTCTACAAACTTCTATTCTGTGCTGTTTTCTTTTTGTCACTGCTTTTAAATGTTTTTGTCAACATGTAAACATTCCAGTCGATCATTTTTGTATAAAGTATTTGAGAAGTATCCCTGCCTGTGTCTTTCTTCTTTATTTATTTTTTTACAGAACGATGTGATATTCATCAAAGATTTGAAGTGAGTAGAAGTTTGGTACCATAAAACATCATTCATTCACGTCACCTTATGAAGCAACTTATTGCAGGATGTATTGAATTCACATTAAACAGAGAACATGAGGGCCAGGCATGTGAAAGATAGGAAATTAGGGGGGAATCTTTCATGCATTCCTATTCAAAGGTTGAATCGTGGAGAATTGCATTAAACTTTCGGTTTAAGTGCAGGTATATGAAAAAGAGGAGGATTCTTTCTTCACTGTATTTATGACATTTTATTTCAAGTTTTACCCTCAACCTATCTCCTTCATTCTGAAATGTTGGGTGCGTTCTCAAATCTTTCTTATAAAAAATAAAACAAGTGGATACCCTGCACTATACAGCTGAGTAACACCAATGCTATTCAATCCAGGAGATAACCTATTGTAAAGCAAAATGTTTCCTTTAAAAAAAAGAATTACCTATTTGGTCGCACTTCTGTTCTCATTGACTCTTTAGTGTTTTGCTCTTTATTTGGACAGGACAGTGGATAGCATCTGAAATCAGGGAGAGAGATTGAGTGGGTCTTGAACCCCGGCCACACATGATGATGACTACAACCTCTGAACATATGGTGAGCAAAATAACCACTAGTCCACCCAGTAAAAAGAAATTAAAGATGCCACTTGAAGACCTTTTTGGATAAAGCAGTTTTAAAGAGACTTAATTAAACAGACATCTGATTTTTGAATTACTTGGATTAATAAGTAGTGATAAAATGAAACTAAGCCTTCAGAATACTAGAATATTGAGCCCTTAACTCAATTTGTCTGAAGACAAGTTACACATTTCTATTTGTCCTCCAATTCATGTGCAGTGAAATAAATGTATTAAACATAGAATGTAAATATAAGGCATTAAACTGTTTCTCATAAGGTATTGTTTTATGTTTTGAAAAAAAAGCTTAGTCATTTGACCAGATATGCTCTATTAGCATGAACAATGACTCAAGGCAGAATCAAGACCTTGTTTTTTTGTAAAAAAAAAAAACTAAATTTAAAGTAATGCAGTAAAGATGGGAAACATGCCAATTGATGACACTATTATCCTTCATCTGCATATTGATCAAAACAATATTTAGCGTGTTAAGTATATTTTGCTAAAAACCATTATAGTCCAGTTTTCATCATGGCATAGGTCTTAAGGCATCTACCTTTTCTCAGTTTTGTATATGTAGGCCTACATCGCTAAAGGATCTAAAAACTTCTTCCACCACTGTTGGAACAAATCTAACCAAAACTTGAAGAAGTGACTCGCTTAACTTAGTCAGAAAATGTCTCTATAGTTTAATAGGCAGATGAAATATCACTGCAGCTATGTCCTGAATTTCTGTATTTCTTTATGTTAACATTTTAAGGATGCTTTTTAATTCCCTTTAACGGTCTGGGAATAATAATAATAATAAATTAGATTTATATAGCGCTTTTCTAAATACTCAAAGACGCTTTGACAGGAAACAACAAAAAACTAAGAGAACAATACAACATAGAAGTAGTGTAAAGGGAAGAGGATGAGAGTCAGTGGTTGTAGGCGGAATGGATGTACACGATCTTGAATTCAGTTTTACCTTCCACTAAACAATCCTGGGTCTCTAACCTTTTTTCTTTTACATTCTGTCTCTGTGCATGAATATGAGTTCATACATGCATTAATGTCTCTGTGGATACAAACACAAACCCAGCCCACACACTGCTGTGCTTTCATACACACAATAAGTAATTTAACAAGCGGTTCATGTTGAGTGAGAATAGTGTTCCTTTGTGTAGAAGTGCAGGTATTTAGTTTCATTTCAGAAGTCAAACTATCAGAGATAAGACTCGCTCTGAGTGAGTCATTAATTTAGATCTGTCCTTGAGGATAAAAACAAATGTGTTGCTTTTCTTACACTTCTGATAAAAGCTTCATGATAATTGGACTAAAGGAGCTGATATTGAAAATATGAGAAAGACGTTGTCAGTGGAAGCTTGTCCAGCCATCACAGGGTGTGTTATATGGCCTCTGATTGGCTGGAGCCATTTACCTGTACTGTTGTTTTACTGCCCCTCCACTCCTGCCTGCCTCACCATCCAGGTCCAAAGATCACTTCTCTGTTTGTTCAGGCCCTGGACTGTGAGGTGCAAAGCTGAGCCCAGCTCTTCCTGTATGAACCTGAAACCTCCACTGTAGGTGCTTCACCACAACACCACTTCACCTGGAGGGCCCAGTTCAACCCCTCTCTTTGGTGCCAGGACTTTTAGAGAGACTCAAACAAGGGACTGTTTACTTTATCTGAGGCGGAAACTAAGTGAGGAATATAATTGCTTTCCCTCTTTTGTGTATGGCCCTGTGGTCCGGTGTGTACATGGAAGCTGGACTTTAAGGCACAAGAATCCCATTTTTTTGTTTGAGGTATGTTACTGACTTTCAATCACTTTCAAACGTTTAGAAATTAGCAATTTTGTGGAAGAGGATCCTAAAGGAGGCTCGTATTTTGAACTCTTTATTACTACTCAAAGTCAAGGCCTAGCGGCTCAGTCATTTTCATTTCACATGGTTTCATAGATGTGGGACAGTAATGGAACAACATAGTGAGTAAAAACATTATGGTTTCTTTTGGATGTGGAGAAAGCTTATGTTAAATCTACATTAAACCAAATCCATTATTGTTCAGTAGCACTGTTGAAGTTCACTATGTGTGTTTGATCATCCTCCGGTTTTGCATTTGGTTAACATGAGCTTGACTAAGTGGCATGAAAAACACAAGTTTGAGGGGACAAATAGATTTTCTGCTGTGTAGTCAGTGTCTTGTATTCATGGTCTTATTACTATCTTAATCTTAGTGTTTGTATATTATCTGCCAAGGATCTTTCTCAGGTACAAAGGGTTGAGAAGGGAGCGGCCTGATGCCTTTACAGCTCTGCAGCACTGATAAAGAATAAAGGATGTTACCTGATATTAGCACAGAGAAAACTTTGACTTGTTTTTGTTTTGTAACTGACATGATATGGCACCTCCTGATTTGCATAAAAGATCCACACAAATGTTTTATATTTTTGGCTGTTATGCCAAATCAGAAGCAAATGTCGTTTTTGATTGACAGCTGTCAAATAAGCCAGATTTATATTTTTTATCTGCACAACTTTTCTTGACTAAAACATACAGCCCAAGCTTTAGAAAAAAACTATATATATATATATAAATCTATATATCATAATTATGATTATACCTGTGGGTACATGCTTTATGTTGTTTGTAGAGACTGTAGAAAGTAAAGTGATGTTCTGCAACATGAAGTCCTCTCTGTGTCATCTTTATCATTCGTATTAATTGATGACAGGACTTTTTGTCACATGTTGAGCTCCTCAATGCTTAAAGATATCTCCCTTCTCAACAGTACATCTTTTCTTCATGAATGTATTTCTTCAGATGTTCATTGTTTTCTGCAAATCACTGCTCTGAATGTGTCGATTTAAACACAAACATGATGTACCATAAACATGCTAGTTCCCTCTCACGAAGTTTCCCCTTTCTGTTGCTATTTCGATGAGGTCTGACTACAAAGAAATGGCTCTTTGTATTTTTACACATGCTCTTCCTGCAGGTGTACAATATGAAGGAACTGAGCTAAAGATGGGGTCTGTAGCATCATTTTTTGGACAACTGTTTGGGAAAGAGGAAAAAAGAGGTGAGCTATGAAGCACACTAATTTTTTGTTAAATCACTTTACGTCTTTTCATATTTAAAAAAAAGAGTTGTTCTTGTTCTTGTTCTTGTTCTTGCTTCATCACACGCATTCACTTGACTAACAGCACAAACACATTCTGCATGTTGTTGGTGATAGGAACCTTTACTGTAGCCTAAACACTGCTGTAATACCTTTTTGTTCACAGAGGAGGAGAGACGTTTGCGAGCTAATGACAGACCTTTCAACTTGTCTTTCCACTATGTCGTAAGTGTAGACACAAAAACTTTCTGTGTATGCGAAATATAAATTGGTGAATGGATAATATCACTTTTTTTAAATGTAGTTTTCAATCATGTTGCATCATATTATTGCCTGTTTAACATTCTATTTTCACTCTCTTAGAACAATGCCATCAAGACCTCCAAATACAACATTTTCACCTTCCTGCCTCTCAACCTGTTTGAGCAGTTCAGGAGGCTCGCCAACGCCTACTTCCTGTTCCTCATGGTCCTCCAGGTACACTTTAAGTAGCAGAATCTTTTTGCTATTATCCATGTTATATTCATTGAAGAATTTAGTTTGATCCAGCAGACACACAGCATTGATCAGTGTGTGTGTGTGTGTGTGTGTGTGTGTGTGTGTGTGTGTGTGTGTGTGTGTGTGTGTGTGTGTGTGTGTGTGTGTGTGTGTGTGTGTGTGTGTGTGTGTGTGTGTGTGTGTGTGTGTGTCGACAGCTAATCCCTCAAGTCTCCTCTCTCTCCTGGTTCACCACGGCCGTCCCTCTTCTCTTGGTGTTGACTATGACAGCAGTGAAAGACGCCAGCGATGACATAGTAATTTATCATGATAAATTATGAGCCTGACGCTGAAGTGTTTTGTTCATTAATCGAAGTAGACTCCCACGAGTCATCTAATCTGACCAGCATTGTTTTCCTTTTTCATCATCTGTTTAGAACAGGCATAAAAGTGACAAACAAGTGAACAACCGCACCGTTAATGTCCTGATCGATGGAGTGTGAGTCATTTAAAATGAAAATATCACATTTTATATTTGTTCATTATACATGATAAAACCACACACGTAATGTGCAGCTGAGACACATTTCTGAGCTTTAAATCATCATGTTGTTTGTTATTGTGATGTCATGTTGTGTTTTCTGCTTATATTTTTTTTGTCAGACTAAAAAAGGAAAAATGGATGGATGTTCAGGTTGGAGACATAATCAAACTGGAGAACAATCAGTTTGTCACAGTAAGTATGGCACACTTATGATCAACATTAGAAGTGATTTCTTTTTTAAAACTGCATGTGCACTGTTGCATTTAAGTGTTTTAAGTAATAACATATCACAATAACTCCAAGATTTTGTGTCTATAAGTGGCTGTTAAGATAATATTACTACTCTCAGTTTGTTTTCTGTGCTCTAATTTCTGCTTTAACTTCTAGGCAGATCTTCTGTTGCTGTCCAGCAGTGAGCCTCTCAATCTTGTCTATGTAGAAACAGCTGAATTGGATGGGTGAGTGTGCAGAACTGTGTGTGTTCATTTGTGTGTACATACATAGCTGAAGGCTGGTGTCTCACACTGTTTGATTTCCCTTCAGTTACATACTGTTTATGTCCTCTTGATCTCCCCCAGTGAAACCAATCTGAAGGTGAAACAGGCCCTGACTGTTACAGGAGAGCTGGGGGATAACATTGATGCACTGGCTGGCTTTCATGGTGAGAAGCTGAAAGAAAAAACAAAGACAAGAGATTTGAAGCAAAGGAAAGAAAAGATCACAAGTTGTAACTTTCCATATGACCCCCATCTTAACTGTTAGTGTGCATGCCTCTGTCTCTCTCAGGTGAAGTGCATTGTGAGCCTCCCAACAACCGTCTGGACAAGTTCAAAGGAGTCCTGACTGTAAATGGTCAAACGTACGCTTTGGACAACGACAAGGTGCTGCTCAGAGGATGTACTCTGAGGAACACAGAGTGGTGCTTTGGCCTGGTTATCTTCGGAGGTAAACTCTCAGCAGCTTTAGCTTCATTTTTGCCAGAAATGAGGCACTTAAAGATCCAACCATATCAACAGTGAATTACTAGAGAAACCAACACGAGTCTACAAACTCTTAGAAAAGCCGTGACATTGAATCTAAAGGTCTCTGATTGGAACTCAACTTGAGTGATTGAACGACAATCTTTCTAGAAGATAATCTTTCATTAGGTGTTTTGATTATATTTGTGAAGAAGGCTCTTATTTGGCCAAATTGTCCCTTGGGTGTTCATTGGGCTAAGTTTGTGTAAGCTTCACATTTTATTTTAATATGTCTCATTTTTGTGACCTGCTGGTTGCCACTGTAAAGGCAAAAGAAATAAGATAGTTTTTCCTACACCCTGTCTTTTTAGTATTTATTGACAGTCAACAAAGGTCTGGTAGCACCAGTCATAGGTGCTACATCCCCAATCTATCTGGGGTAATGTGATGGAACAAGCAGATGTGGGCACAAAGCTCACCGGTCAGATCAGGATATATCACCCATCATCAAATCAGACCACAATTTATGACCTTTTCTTTCATGGATCCAAGGGCAGATGTTGCATATCTCTGCTGCTGTTGAAACATGTACTAGCTGGCTGAACAGCATTGGGGCCTGAAAATTCCAGAAATGAATCCTCTTTAAAGTTACTTATATTTAACCTTTTTCATGTTGATAGAACATAAAAACCAACAGATGACATTTTTTATTCTAGCAGAAACTTTGGACCTCTGACTGATAAGAATGTATGTGCCAGACCAGACAACTACAACAGGGAATTACATATCCTATACATACTGATGAAAACAATAAGAGAGATGGTGCTGTTTAATCTCTGTCTCTTTTAATTGACATGAGTAGTGATTGTTTTTTTTCAATCTGCACAGGATCTGCATATTTACCTTCAATCACCCCCTGCAGGTAGGGAAACCCTGCCTCTATCTTTATGATTACTACAATTGATTTTAACAAGAGGTTATATTTCCAGGTCCTGACACCAAGTTGATGCAGAACAGTGGGAAGACGGTATTCAAGCGGACGAGTATCGACCACTTAATGAATGTGCTGGTGTTGTGTGTGAGTTTGACATCCATGCACGCACACAAATGAATACACTGTTGATGTTAGATGTTACATATTTAACTTTAAAGCCATCCCTGAATATACAGTATGTACTGCATATCACTCAATCAACTGAACATGATTTTTCCTCACTTTAATAAAATCATTTATTTTTAAATTCAGATAGCTTTTTTTTAAATTGGTCCATTTCTTTAATGCAATGTTTTAAAATGCTATTTTTTTTTTTGTCAGATATTTGGTTTCCTGGCGTCTATGTGCAGCATTTTGACCATTGGCAATGCGATCTGGGAGACGAGGGAGGGATCAGTGTTCACGGTCTTCCTTCCTCGTGAACCCGGGGTCAATGCTCCCCTCACATCCTTCCTTACCTTCTGGTCCTACGTGATCGTCCTCAACACCGTTGTGCCAATTTCTCTCTATGTCAGGTATGTTCCAGCACAGAAAGGCAACAAAAGTTAACATGAAGTTTAGAGTTAAAGTGAATATTATGTGTCTGTGTATCAGTGTGGAGATCATCCGCCTGGGGAACAGCTTCTACATAGACTGGGACAGGAAGATGTATTACCCCAAGAGTGACACTCCTGCCCAGGCCAGGACCACCACCCTCAATGAGGAGCTGGGCCAGATCAAATACATCTTCAGTGATAAGACGGGCACCCTGACACAGAACATCATGACTTTTAACAAGTGCTCCATCAATGGAAAAGCGTATGGTTAGAAGCCCTCCTTATATCAAAACTAAAGCGTTGAATAGACACAACAGCATGGGATAAATGATTAAGTCAGACTTTTCTTTTTCACTCAGGGGAGCTGTTTGACTTCTCTGGACAACGGGTAGAAATAAACGAGGTAGGAGAAGAGTTCTCGGACTTACTGTGTGTAAATAAGTGAATCAGTCTGACTCTTCTTTTTTCTTTCCTGCAGAAGACAGAGAAAGTGGACTTCTCGTGGAACCAGCTGGCTGATCCAAAGTTCATCTTTCATGACCACAGTCTGGTAGAGACCATAAGAGAGGGAAACCTGAAGGCTCAGGCTTTCTTCCGCTTGCTGGCTCTGTGCCACACGGTCATGCCCGAGGAAAAGAAAGAGGGTGAGAGACCCCTAATGGACATCTTTGTTACTGCTTGTCACAGGGTTAAAATGTTTTAAATCAAAAGAATGACATTACTTATGTTCATTCTGGTAGTTACATTAGTTTGTAAGATTATGTGAGATCTTTATAAGTACAGAATAATATTGATTTATCGCCTTTATTCTCTAAGTCGTTTTCCCTTTTCATATGACTATTTTGTAACTACAGGATGAGCTGAAATTCAAAAGATAATTGTGTCTTCAGGCAGTATTGAATCCACAATATGTATGATTTGAAATGAACTCTCACGCTCTTAAAGAGGACATATTATCCCCCTCCTCCACCTTTTCAAAGAGTCCCCTGTGGTCTAAATGAAACATCTGTGCTGTGCTTTGGTCAAAATATAACATGAATCAAGCACCAGAGGAGGTTTGTGACCCTGTATAAACCAGCTTTCTCAGAATGCTCTGTTTTGGTGTGTGTGTCTCTTTAAATGCAATGACAACCCCCCCCCCCCCCCTGAGTTTTCCCTGTAGACATCACTCCTCTGTAGTGAGAATAAAAATGGCGGACCTGCACAGAAGTTTTGTTCTAGTCTGGGGGTGGAGTCCATGGGTGGAGATAGCCGGGGAGGGGAGGGATTCATTTTTTACCAGAATCCCACTGTGATGTCACAAGTTGAGGAAATGTGTGTTGTAAGACTTATGCAGACCACAAACAAAGGACTGGATGGGTTTATTTCACATTTTGTGGGTCTGTAGACACTCAGGTTACCCAAATATATGTTCAAAAACACCGTACAAGTGGATCTTTTCATAATATGTCCCCTTTAATTAAAAAAAAAAACACACACAATGCTAAGCACCCCTCTGTGGAGATTTTCACATGTTTAACATTTTCATTCTCACCCCTCATGCCTTCTCTTGTTTTGTGGTAGGTGAGCTCTACTATCAAGCTCAGTCCCCGGACGAGGGCGCTCTGGTGACCGCAGCAAGAAACTTTGGGTTTGTGTTCCGCTCACGCACACCGGAGACCATCATGGCCTGGGAGATGGGCAAACAAGTGACCTATGAACTTCTGGCTGTTCTTGACTTCAATAATGTCCGCAAGAGAATGTCAGTGATAGGTAAAGAAGTGGCAACATTCTCGTTTTTCTCTTATTTTCAATCAGACAACAGATTATGTTTGAGTCTGTGTAGATAAAAACAATCAACACGTCCTTTAGATACTGAATCTGTCACTCTCAATACATTGAGTAGAACATTTTAATCCTCACTATTATTCATCTATTTGGGAATTACTTTTTTTGGTAAATTCAGAAAATGACCAAATTCATGTTTTTCTTTCAAAGATGTTTATTCTAATGTATGCAATTAACATTAAAAGGACAAGTCTGTTTAATCTCCTGACTTCAGTGAGAAGCCCTGAAGGGAAGCTGACTCTTTTCTGCAAAGGAGCAGACACCATCGTCTTTGAAAGGCTGCACCCCTCTTGTAACAAACTGAAGGAAGTAACCATCGGACACCTCAATGTGAGTCCAGGTTGGGTTATTGTAATGTGTATGTTGAAAGAAAGTAGGTGTACATTTAGAAATAAGGGTTTTGTTTGTAGTTAACTTCTTTGCTCTGCCAAACTAAAACAGGAGTATGCAGGTGACGGCCTCCGTACGCTGGCTCTGGCCTACAAGGACTTGGATGAGAGCTTTATGGAGGAGTGGAAGCAGCGACACCACGAGGCCAGCACTGCCATGGAGGACCGAGAGGAGAAACTAGATGAACTTTATGAAGAGATAGAGAAAGATCTAATGGTTAGACTACCGACTGAACACTTTAACACATTGTCAGAAAATGATTGACTCAACAACTGGCTGGTTAGCTTCTTGGTCGGTAGTAAAGGTGCCTGCGTATTTGAAGAAGTATACAATTTTCTGTATATCCTAACACATTGAATGTGTAATTACAAGACACCATGAAAAGATAACGCTCCGAAGGAGATTTGTTATGCAGTTGTTAGTCTAGCCTGTGTTGGGTTGAAGGTGATTTTAACTTTCAAGAAAATACTGACAAAAGTATAGTCTAACATTTTCAGAACTCAAAATGTAAATAGTAGAATATAATCTTTCATCATAATCACAATATGCTCTGTGATTTCTAGCTCTTGGGAGCTACAGCTGTGGAGGATAAGCTGCAGGATGGCGTGCCACAGACCATAGAGCAACTCGCTAAAGCTGACATCAAAATCTGGGTGTTGACTGGGGATAAACAGGGTGAGTGTTCTCGTCCAGATTACACACTTCATATGGGAGAAGTTATACAGAAGTAGGAGATGAAATATATTCTTGTGTACTCTCATTGTGTCAGGATGTCATGTTTACAAAGTAAATGTGTATGCAGAGTGAGAGAATGAATGTTTTGCATCAATGTGACTGTAAATGTGAATGTTTTTAACAGAGACAGCGGAGAATATTGGCTACTCGTGCAACATGCTGAGAGAGGAAATGAAGGAGATTTTCATTGTGTCAGCAAATACAGCTGAGGAAGTCAAAGAGGAGCTACAGTAAGTCAGACGCAAACAAACAACTGCTGATCATTGAGATGACATCATTTTACAACATTGAGAAACTTTAAATAAACATTTTAACATCACACAGTTGCATTTTAAAAAGACATACCTCTGGTGATTTCTACATAATGTATCTTATAATTATTGAGCTATCTAGAAGAAGATTAGCGTTAAATGTGCACATGACCGCTGCAAATATGATCTAAAGCTACAAAGACAACAATAAAACTGGCTACAAATCACTACTGGCCTTCAAAATTATTGCTATCTTAGTTTTGTAAACAGTCAGCTAACAAGCTGGACATGGAGACATGTACAACAGCTTATGAAACAGCTTAAAAATATATAATATAGTTTAAAAAAAAACATATGCAAAACTCATACAAGCTTCCTCATGTCCTCCTGCTTTCAGAAACGCAAGAAGAAAAATGTGTCCTGAATCTGCAGATGAGCCATCAGTGATAAAGTCCCGTGCAGGCCTGTTTTGGCTTAAAAAGACTGAGAATGTGCAGGATGAGAAGGTGGATGGAGAATATGCTCTAATTATAAATGGACACAGTCTGGTAAGGCTTATTCAGGCATTACTTCCTGTAGCTGCTAGGTCAATAGAAAATGTTTTCCTTTTCTTTCTCTATGTCCTCTTACTGGACACTGGAGGCCTTTTCTTCATGCAAACTATACACATTTATATTTACAGGCTGTACATTATTTAAAGTTGTTTACATGTAACTACCATTGGATCAATTTTAAATGATACTACACTCTCACAGTGAAGAGAGGATGTTCTTTTTGTTGTCTTATTAAAATATCTAATGGGACCAGGAAGTTTTAAGGGGAGTTTTCAAATCACCTTACTAACGTTGTACTGTAATCCCTTCTTACCTTTTTGTCCTCAGGCCTTTGCTCTGGAGAATAACTTGCAGCTGGAGCTCCTTAGGACTGCTTGTATGTGTCAGACAGTCATTTGCTGCAGGGTCACCCCTCTGCAGAAAGCCCAGGTGGTTCAGCTGGTCAAGAAGTACAAGCAGGCGATCACTCTGGCTATCGGCGATGGGGCTAACGATGTCAGCATGATCAAGGGTAAACACATTAAACCCAGACACCACAAGGAACAAAGAGTTGTATTTGCATTAAAACCAAACAGCAGGTGAAAATGATGATGTCTGTCCGTCCTTCAGCTGCTCATATCGGTGTGGGCATCAGCGGTCAGGAGGGCATGCAGGCAGTTCTCTCCAGTGACTACTCCTTTGCCCAGTTTCGTTACCTTCAGCGCCTCCTGCTGGTTCACGGTCGCTGGTCCTACCTACGCATGTGCAAGTTCCTACGTTACTTCTTTTACAAGAACTTCACCTTCACCTTTGTGCATTTCTGGTATGCCTTCTTCTGCGGCTTCTCTGCACAGGTGAGAAACATTCACAATTCATGCATTACATTCAATGAAAAGTCCAAACCATGAGAATCAAATGATAATGCACACCTGTTGTACTGGAAACATCCCAGATGTTCCTTATTTATAACATATACATAAACATGAAATTTAGAGTCAAAAAAGGCACTTCTCCACCCACAGAACAAAAATTAAAGATGTTTTGAGCATGGCATTTTTGTGTTTCATTTTTGTGTTTTTCTCGTGGTTATAGACTGTGTATGACGAGTGGTTCATCACCTTTTACAACCTGGTTTACACAGCTCTTCCTGTCCTTGGCATGAGCCTCTTCGACCAGGTATATATTCAAGTTAAATACATCATTAGTCTGAATGGCTCAGACACTCAAACTCAAAATGTATGACCATTAAAAGTGTAATTATCAGCAGTTGTTACTGTGGCGTCTATCTCCTCTAGGCCTACTCATCTCTCTCTATCGTCCTCTCCTTCTGTAGGATGTGAACGACCGCTGGAGCTTCCAGTACCCTCAGCTCTACACTCCAGGCCAGTTGAACCTGTACTTCAGTAAGAAAGCCTTTGTGCGCTGCATGATGCACAGCTGCTACAGCTCCCTCATCCTCTTCTTTATCCCGTGGGCCGCCATGCAAGACACCGTCCGAGATGACGGCAAGGACATCGCTGACTATCAATCCTTCGCTTTATTGGCACAGACCTGTCTGCTGGTTGTAGTGATGCTACAGGTGAGTAATGAACATCCTGTTACCCGAAGCATCACAGAACGTGTCATTCGCAGATTTCTGTTTCACTGTAATACAGAGCCTTGACTTAAACTGGGTTAGCCAAAACCAGACATTCTCATATGGAAGTAAGATCTTTAAAGGTTCACTAAAATTAGCCGCCAAATATCTTGCAACGCCCACGATTAATAAATATGTCTACCAGATTACAAAACATGTTCTTTTTTTAACTCAAAATGACCTTTTCAGCTGTGCCTGGACACCCATTACTGGACAGCAGTGAACCAGTTCTTTGTATGGGGAAGTCTTGCTGCTTACTTTGCCATCACATTCACCATAAACAGCAATGGCATGTTCCTCATCTTCACCTTTATTTTCCCCTTTATTGGTAAGTTCTTTCCCCCTGTGTAGAGTCACTTAAATCCCCAATGAAAAACTATACATTGTATACTAAGTGATTGTTTTTTTTTAAACTGCAGGTACAGCGAGGAACTCTCTGAACCAGCCTAACGTGTGGCTGACCATATTTCTGACTTCCCTCCTCTGTATTCTGCCTGTGGTGGCTTTCCGGTTTATTCTTATTCAGCTCCGGCCGACAGTTAACGACAAGGTGAGATAACACAAGACACAGAGTCTAGAACCAAACATTATGTCTTCCTGAATTTTATACTTATCAAGGTACATCAGTCAAGTAGACACTCACACTTTGTTGTAAATGTACAAAATCAACTTCTTGTTATAAGAAACGTTGCATACAAACGTTATAGCTGCCTGCTAACTTGAATCTATTTCTACTTTCTACCATATACAGGATATAACAACTTTTTAAATATTGTCATTTGTCTGTTGTGTAGTTGAAGGAGCTACAGCAGGTCCCTTGATGTGTAATAAAAATGAGAAAGCTAGCATGGTAAATGTTAGAAAGGGATGTAATAAAGTTCATCAAATAAATAATGACTACAGATTAAGATCAATGTGAAATAATACAACAGAACGTCCTGAATAAGAAATGGCACATATATGAGGAAGATAACAGCGCAGTCTTGTCCCTGTCTCCTTCTTCCAGGTGAGATACAAGGTGCGAAAGGAGCCACTGCCAGCTCCTGCACCTCGCCGCCGACCTGTTAGGCGTGTAAGCACCCGTCGGTCTGGCTACGCCTTCTCACACGCACAGGGCTACGGCGACCTGGTGACATCTCGGAAGTTCCTGCTGAGACTGCCGCTGAGGCCTCGACCGAGCTTTCTCACCCAGACAGACTCTCCCATGGCGCAAAATCAGCCACAACATTACCGCACCATCGCAGAGGAGGGGGAGGAGCCTCGGAGTCCTTCACAAGAGGTACGCGGGGACTAAACACTGTATCAAGCCTGGGAGCAGCATAATGAGGATTTATATTGGAGTCCAGCTCACATCATTAAGGGGATGCACAGGGTCAAGTTTACTGTGACTGAATATTGTATTTTTTTTTATTTGAAAGGATGAAGGTTTACCTCTCTGTGAAAATGTTAAACTACACCGTACATTCACCCTAAAGAGACCAACCTGCTCATTTTCTATCTTTTAGATTGATACTGGCAATGTTCATGTACTGTATTCTTAGTAGTCCAAAAAGTACCAAATCACACTTTTCCATTAATTTCAGTCCAACTTTACACTAATGCATGAAGTCAAAATTGTGCAACCTGGGATAGAGCTGCAGAGAGATTTAAGTGTTGTTGTTTTTTTTTATAATGTAGACATTTAGTACACCAGCTGACTCTAGTGTGCAAGACCTTCAACACACACACAAACAGCCTCTGCTCATAAATAAAAAGTAAAGACTGGTGTACTATTCAAGCTTTGTCAAAAAGGATCATTCTGTGAAGGTGTAACATGCAAATAGACAGAAATACTTGATGCAGTTTAAGGGCCTAAAACATGTAATACCTGAAACTACAGACTGATTTTCTTTGTTTGATGCACACAAGGTTTTTACCGTATTGTTTGTGAACTATCAATTTTCTTGAATGTTAAGTTAAAAATGTAATGGATGCTGTTTCTAGAGAAACTACATTAGAAGACCAAAGTGCCTGTAACGTCATGATGAATATAATGACTTTTATTTGTATTTGTTTTCCTTGAGTGATTGTCAATCCTCAGGTGTCGTTCTCAGAAAGAGAGTGACACCTTGAGAAGGTGATTTCGCTTTCATCTGAAATCTACAATGAACCTACTTTCACTTTATTGTCCTTCTTTGTTGAAACTAAGTTTACTACTTCATGAAAAGTAGCAGAGCTTCATCCGTTTGTACCAGTTAGTCTCAGTGTCTCAGCAGTACAGCCAGAGGTCAGTGTTGCCTCTGTGTTTGTGCAGAATGGTGGTTTGAAGTGTCAAACGAGGGACTTTGCATGGACCAACACATTACTCTCAGATCCAGTTTGTTCAGTCCTACAGCATAGTTAGCTAAAGAGAGATTTCATTTTATTATGTTGTTAAGTGTCCACATTAAAAATCTGTGAATAAAACAAACAACTTGAGTATTTTATGTGGCCATTTTTATAATGACATCAAGGTACATGTAAAAAATGAGGAATGGAAGTGACAGAGGTACAGAAGAAGTATTCAAAAATGTGTTAACATATTCTGTTAACAATTTTATGTTATCTATGTTATCTATTTTATGAGATCATTTAGCTCACAGTTTGTAAATGGACTGGTACTTAAATAGTGTTTTTCTGGCCTTTTTCTGCCTCACCAATCAAATTGCTCTTCGCGTATTTGAACTGTGTTGGGGTGGCTGTGGCTCAGTTGGTAGAGTCGGTTGGGGGTTTGATCCCCAGTAGCACCATGTCCGATGTGTCCTTGGGCAAGACACTTAACCCTGAATTACTCCCGCTGCTTCGTCAGCTGCGTATGAATGTGTATGAATGGGATTAGTTACTTCTGATGGACACATTACACAGCAGCCTCTACCATCAGTGTGTGAATGGTTGGGTGTGACCTGCGGTGTAAAAGCACACTTGAAAGGCTCTATACAAGCTCAAGACCATTTACCATTTTAGACGACATGTCACATTCACTCATTCATAAAATGAAGGCTGAGGATTCTATTCAAAGTGCTGATCAGTATTAAGTAATCAAATGTATACACATTCACATGCTGCTGGCTATTCCATTGGGAGCCATTTAGGATTCAGCTTCTTGTCTGACGACATGTGCAGGAGCTGGAATCAAACCACAAACCTTCCCATTGAAAGACAAACAACACTTCCACTGAGCCACAGCCACCCCAGCACAATGCAAATATGCAAAAAGCCATACATATCATACCAAATATGAATATCACTTCTCCAGCATTAGGGTACATTTCTAACATTAGATGATACCAGAGATTATAATGACACAAAATGGAGCACATCTGGACACTTTCAGGTTCAAGTTCCATACATTTACAGTTGCAGCTTTTACAGATATACAAATATAGAGATATACAATATAGACAGATATACTGAGATATACAAAATAACAAATATCTAGGCTTCGTTATTATATGAGATTGCAAAACAGAAATACATAAAAGAACATACAAAGTTGTCAAAGGACCAAAAACATCATGTGTGGTTCAATTATAGGGAATTATGTTTTAACATAAACTTCCTTTTTAATTTATATTGTCGGGATAATTAAGATGCTTCTTGTAAAACAAGTCACATTGTTTATTTACACAGTATCTGTATACATACTGTAGACACTGTAAAATGCTACAAAGAGGTGTCAGAGTCTGTGAAGGAAGAAATGTATAATTATGTAAATATTTTATATCCTGACCTCTTTTAGGAAGCCTCAACTCAAAGCTCCTCCAGATTTGCTTGCATTATGTATGCAGCTGTGTGCAGTTTTAATCTCATTCTGCCCGTCTTCCTCTCCTCCTGAGCTCTCTTTTCAACCCCCCATTTCATGCATACAGGGAAACTGCACTGTTACATCTGCACACACACACGCATACTGCGTTCAGCCCACAACTGCAGCGTCCTCGGGGACAGCCATAAGAATGACATCACCGGTGAAAAAGCTGTCCCTCCATGGCATGGATCCAGAAAAAGTTGGGTTTGCCTCCGATCCAGATTTTACAGAAGATAATAATCTGCTGGCTGAAATGTGCACATTGAGACTCAAGAGTGTAAGTGTGCTTTAGAGGCAGGATGGGATGGCTGTTTAATCACATGAAAGAGGAAATGTAGAGGAAGGCCAAGGATTGAAGACATGAAAAAGAAGAGTAACCTTCCTGAGATCAGATGGATTATTATCATTGTGTGCTTTGAGTGATGCACCTGAATGACAAATAAATAAATATGGTTTAAAATGCTGAAATTCTTCTGCTCCAGTTTAACCCTCACTCATTGCTCCTCCCCCTTTTGGCCATGCAGCACAGTCAGCAGGCTCCACAGTCTTCAGTGAAGGTCACTGAATGATCCCACAGTGTGGAACAGGAATGAGACTGGTATGCTTTATAAATAGTCTGCCCGTGTGGCACACCCAAACCACAACTCTATCTATTTGTTGTCTCTCAAACAACCTATGATCATATATCTGATTGACTAGAAAATCTGCTACTTTTATTATCATTTGAATATTTCCCACAGCCTATACCTTTCTGGCTAATATCACTGGAAAAAAACAGTGGGCAGAGTACTAACAAAATTAATCACGTTTAATCCTTCTTTCTATTTATAGGCACAGGCATTTTTTTTTTTGGCCAGGAATAAGAAGTAGCTTTGTCACAGAAACTGGGATGAATCAGGGACAGTGGAAAAAAAAAAGGAGTAAAAGCAGAGTGAGCATTTGTACACACGCTTACACGTTGATATTGTCATGCTATCTCCCTAGAGCAAAGTTCAAGTAGAAAACTGTATCATGGTCTGTCTGCTCTGCCTTCTGTAAGAGGAGACAGCCGACTTAACTTAAAGAGAATGTCACACTTGCCGCTCCAACGTGGGCTGAGTATCACTGTGTGTTTCAGTCTCTAGGGCAACACACTGCTGCTCTGTGGAGAGAGAGAACAGTAAAACCTTTGGGACTGGTCTTTATTGTTGTTTGTTTGCTGGGCTGATGTAAGTTTTGCCTTGTTTGTTTGCCTTAGTGGTCACGATAACCCCAGTGAAGAGTAGCGTTGCTCAAGGGGAACCTGACAAATACTAGATCAACCAATGGCCCCTAGGATGATGGTTCACTTGATGGTTCACGTGATTTTGGTTTAAATGTTCCCTTTTACAACATTTTGATACATGAGAAGTCTTCTTGAGATCCACCTTGCCATGGTACCAATTGAAATAGCTTGGAGTATTACCCATCTCATTCAATTGAAACGTAACAAGAACATATCTGGATATACAAGAAATATTTTAAATTCTAATTTGGCTATTGTTTTGAAAAATTCCCGAGCACATTCATGTTGAAAAAAATATATTTTAATCAATAAAGCGTTTTTTAATTAAACGTAAGAATATTTGCCATTTGGGGCGCAGATGGCCTAGTGTTTAGGTCACGCCCCATATTATAGAGGCTACAGTATATTCCTCCAAGTGGGCGGGTTCAAGTCCTACCAGTGGCTCCTTTCTCGCATGTCATTCCCCACTCTCTCCTGCTTTCCTACTATCCTACTATCCTGTTAAATAAGATCATAAACTTCCAAAAATAAATCCTAAAAAAAAGATTGCTTGTATTTTACTATTTTTGGTGACTTTGGAGGGCAAGAAACAAACACATTGAAATTTGACATATGAACTTCAATAATTATTCTCAAAACTTCAGTTGTAGTCAGCAGTTAATCCTCACTAAAAGTCAGATTTTTCTCTTTGTCACATTGTTTTAAAAGAACTATTACATTGAAATATTATCAACAACACTTTGTGTTGTTTGCTTTAGGTAAAGTATAATTGTTTAATGGAGAACTAAAACCCATGTAAAAGGGCAGGCATTGAACAAGGATTATAGAGTGCTTAAAGAGACTCTGATCCGGATCATCTAACAAACAAATCATTATGAAGGTTTATGAAGTGCCTGTCTATTAAATCAGTGGTTCTCAACTGGTGGGTCGCAAAGCAATTTCGCGAATGTGTGCCTTGCAAAAAAAAGTCTGAGGCCCTTTTTAAATAGAGGTCCAAACTGTAAAGCTTTTCATTAAATACATTTGTTTGGTTGAGTAATATCAGAAATGTTGGTCATAATTTCTAGTTAAGGAGTTGTTGTTGGGTCCTGAGGATAGGCCAGTTGACAACCACTGTATTAAATAATCTTCTTTTAGTTACCTGCTAAGAGTATTTAAATAGTAGATATCTGGGCAGTTAAAACTTCACAACCTGCTTCTCTTAAAGAATTAATCATGGTGTTGATTTGAAAGCTTTCTTTGACTTAGAAGACAAAATGCTCTGAATGTGAATAGTCTAAGCGAGGGATGTTTCTGGATTAGACCAACGACTCTGCGTTAAGTCTTGTGCTTTAACAGAGATCATACATTGGTCCATCAGTGGCTTAACTGTTTAGATGTTTGACAAATGGTGTGTGCGTGTGTGTGTGTGTGTGTGTGTGTGTGTGTGTGTGTGTGTGTGTGTGTGTGTGTGTGTGTGTGTGTGTGTGTGTGTGTGTGTGTGTGTGTGTGTGTGTGTGTGTGTGTGTGTGTGTGTCCTCCTGATGTCAACGTGAGATAGTGAAGACACACAGTGAGTTCACAGTGAGTTCTAAGTAGAGACAGTATGTGGTGTCAGTTGTAAGCCTTGTGTCTAAATAAAGGTTTTACCTTCAACCTTAGAAAGTGGCCACCTCCAGCTGCCACATTAGCACCAGTGAAGGGAGAGTGCAGCATTTACATGAAACATACATGACCCAGGAGATCACATAAAACATAGTCCATAACATCCTCAAATTGTGATAAATTCTACTTGGTAATTTTATTAAAAATTAAACATAGTGTTTCACTATGATTCTGTGCTTAATGCAATTTTTAATTATTGACCAATTTTGGGCTACACTGTTTGATTAAGAATCAGGTGCATGAATAGTGCATTTTGCTGACATCACTGAAAAAGAAGGGCAGAGATAACATCATCTGTTGTTATATTTGGCTCTCTGCACCAGGGCACACAGTTCCCTGAACTGTTGTTTTGAAATCTAAAAGACCAGAAAGCCAGGACTTACAGGTGACCAGTCTTCTGTTGACCCCAATTTCAACTGATTCCCAGAGGCCCTGCTTGCCTAAGAGGCTCATGGCATTATACAGAACAACCTGAGAGAAGGCCTCCATAAGTAATAGTCACTTTGGTTAAAAGGGGTCTTCCAAATGTGGAGAGGCAGCACGGATCCTGTTTCACATGACGCGATCACATAGAGAGCACACTATGGCTTCAGTTATCTTTTACTACAACACAATGTGTGCTACATTCTTAGTCTCATTAGGTTTATTCTGTCTAGCCGTTGTTGTGTTTTTCTTTATTCCTCATAAAAGCCTTATTGTTCATTGACACTAAATATTTTATCATTTGAAATCCTTTTGGATAATTAGCGTCCCTGACTTAATCTTAATTCCTCTTAATGATGGACTGCCAATGAACGATGAATATCTACTGAAGTAACCACACATCACCAGTGCTAATGAATCATTTACAGACAAAACAGTTTTAACTGTTCACCATCACAAGTCTGTGAGCTGGAAGATAAAGAGCAGCTTCTTTTCACATGCTGCTGAGTCACTGTCAGTGTGTCGCTGAGTGGAACTGACAAGCTGGCATGAAAAATACTCCTGCTAATGATGCTCTCTCTGCTGGAGCCACCTTTCAGCCAGCTGGACTAAAAACAAGGTCATGGTCTTGGATTTGAAATACAAAGATTTAGGTCAGGCAAAATAAAAAAAAAGGTCTAAGGTACCTGGTGGACTAAGTCTGTTTGTGTTATTTGATTATTGCAACCCCAGTTAATGAGTCACAGGATTTCAGACAGCTGCATGGCACATCACTGGAACATGGTGGTTCTTGATGTAAAAATAGTAGAGTGGACTCACCACACTGAATTATGAATGATATTCATGAAAAAATAATAACTTTGGAATGGAGAGCTACACATATGATACACACAAATATACAAACATTGTCCAAACTACTCTCTTGATTCTTCAGCTTTTAAGTATGACTCTCTGAAGGCTACATATTTTTAGATCAGCTGTATATTATTTTTGTCAATCACAATCTTAGGGTGTAATTCAAAGTTCCCTCTATATAAACACATGTTTGCTAAACACCCCTGCCTTATAACAGCCTTTGGTTTTGAATAATTGCAGGTCATCTCTTAAACTTAAGATACAAATGTATTTTAGTAGTTTTAACCTAGAAATAACCATATGTATACATGAGACATGTGGGGTGATATTTTCTTATATATATATTTAATAGATAAATATTCATATTCTCTTTTTAAGTACTTGAAAATTAATTGAGTTAAGATTGATCTACCTTTAAGAGATTGACAGATGTTTTTTTTGGCTAGGTTTTTTTTTTTACCTCTGAAATAGAATAAAACACTCAAAAGAGGGCTGCTGTGGCTTAGTTACTTAAGTCTGTCTCGGGGGATTTGATCCTCGGCTCCTGCAGTCACATGTCCGATGTGTTCTTAGTCAAGACACTGAACCCCAAGATTCTTCCCCTGCTTCGTCTGTGAAGTCTGTATATGTACGAATGTGATTAGTTACTTTTGGACTGCAAATCTTACCTGTACAGCTCCTCCATGGCACATTTTGTGTTTTTATATTTCTTGTAAACTTTCTAATTGCTTCTATATATTTTTTTTAATCTTATTCTATTTAAGTTGTCAGCAGGAGCTCTGCTGTTTTTATATTTTCTTTGTAAATTGTTTTGCACCAAAAAGCCAAGTCAAATAGTCAATAATAAATATTTGCAATAAACAGCGATTCTGATTCTGATGGTCAATTACACGTACATAGCAACCACTGCCATCAGTGTGTGAATGGGTAGGTGTGACCTGCGGTGTAAAAGCGCTTTGAGATGACTACAAGCTCAAGTCCATTTATATTTACAAATAACCACCATACATCTGGTATTTAAATGTCCATTACAAGAAACATATTCCCAGATATGACAGAAAATTCCTTTATTATTCTTCAAACATCACCACCATGACATTCAACAGTAGCATCATAACCACAGTGTTGCATATAAGATACTCTGATGGCATCACTTAATTAATTAAATGAGTTAATAGACACAATATGTAATGAACAAAAATGGCCTCCAATGTTTTTGAAGACACGTCACACCGTTTGTCTGCATTAGTAGAAAAATTATGTTTTAAAGGCACATTAATAGAACATCAACAATATTACATGCAGTCCCAAGAGACAAAAAGCAGCATCAAAGTTACAACTATATCACAGTTTAGTGTTTCACACGTAAGAATACCTGATATAACATGAGTCATACAGCATACAGAAATATTGCTTTGCTTTGATTATTGCTGTAAGAAAAGTGAACTATGTGCATTTATTTAAATAGATTGTTGGGAGTATTCAAGCAGCATACAGACAATATAAGGAACTCTATTTATACACTTGCATTTAATCACCAATGTTTAAAGACGTGTAGTTTGCATAATTATTGATACTGTCACATAAAAAAGGAAACAGTATTATTTAACACTTTCTCTCTTTTGATGGCGATCCTCAGTTCCCTGAAAATTCCATTGAATCACTGACCATAAGAGGCCAATCCCGTTAGATTACCGTTTTATCCCAGTAATCATGGTGCAGTAAATTTGCAGGTCAAAATATGTTTTAAATTTAAATTAGAAGCTTAAATGTTTCTTTCAAGAGGCAATTTAATTAAAAACAGGTGCCAATGTTTTGGGCCACACCGTTGATTTAAGGACTTTTTAGTCAATAAAATGTCAGAGTAGAAAATAATGCCCATCACAAGTTCTGACTCTAAAATAACATTTATTGTTATCTGACCAATATAAGCGAGACGCATATGAAACAATATTTAAAATCTACTCGCAAAAGAAGTCTCTGTTTAACTTTCAATATCTGATTAAATCTGTTGTCCATTTTCTGGACCCTACTTATAAGTAGAAACATAAATGAACAGGAAAAAAGCATTAGCTGTTACAAATATTGTTATAACTCTTCATTCTTTTGACCCCAAAGCTGACCGAATCAGTGAAATGATGTTATTATCTTGATACATGATAGATGACCATTAGTTGTCATATCACTGCAGGCTGTACAGAAATCTTAGCTCAGTCCAGTCCAATATCCAGAACTAAAAGGTGACTGTACCTGCCGTGATTAGTCTTCCTCTCTACCTACAACAATCCCCACCATTTGTGCACAAGCAGGTCGTCTCCAGAGCCCGTCTCAAGGAAGCGGTTGCCACATTCCTCCCAGCGACTCACCTCCCCCTTGTTCAACAGCACAAACTTCCACTGCACATGGCACTCTGTGGGCAGGCTGACCACCGTGGCCCAGTGCCCATCCTTGGCCCTCTCAAGTGGGATGAATCCCTTCCAGTTTCCCAGCTCCTGCTGGTCCCCTGTGACAGCCACCGTCTGGTATGGTGACTGGGTGCAATAATGGACGCGGAAGGAAACGTTGACATTCTGTGGCATGGGCTGGACTGCTAGCACCTTTTTGCTATTTTCAGAGTTTTCATCAAGAAGTGAGAGATCGCCAGTTTGTTTGACTTCAGTGGCAGACGGCTCATCTGTTGTGACTATATAAGAGACGTCACATTCAGCAGAGCTCTCCTCAGTGGACAGCTGGTTTGGTTTTGTGTGGTCTTGGGAAATAGACGGGGCAGAAAGGTTCATCCAGGGAAGGACTTGATAGTTACTATCTGTGATCCATTCGTTATTGTCCATAGTCGCCTCCATTATACTAATCCCAGTCTTGTCAAAGTCCATTGCTTCCTCCTCCTCTGCTTTTGTATCCTCTTTCTTCCCAACACCTACTCGTGCCTCCTTCTCTTTAATCTCTGCGACTTCGACGACAGCCTTCGTGTCTGTCTCCTCTTTCAGCTCATCAGCGAGGCTTGTAACACTGTCTACAATCTGTGCCATAAACTGATCCATCTCTCTGTGGTAACTATCCTCAATCTCAAGGCCAAACATATCCTCATTGGCTGCAAAGGATTCATAATTCATCCAATCCATCTGCTCACTATGGGGTAGCTGGGGATGTGACGGGTAGGGCCCAAATATCATACCTGCTGTATTTTCATTTTTGTAAGATACAGCTACATCATCTGAAAAACGACTATATTTGGATTCTATCTCTGCAGAAGACGCTAGATCATAATCCATCACTGGTACGACGATATTCTCCACAGTGACATCAAACACATTACCAGCATCTTGCAAATCTGGGCTGACAGCCATGCTAGAAATCCCACTCTCTTTCCCCACGCCTGGGGATGATAAGTCATTATCCCCCGGCTCACTTTGCTTCAAAGATGGGAAGTAAATTGGACACATGGGAGGGCTACTGTTTGCAGTCATGACAGGAACAGCAAGAGTGGATCCTTCAGGAAAGTCTTCATAGTTTTCCACTGGGTTGCTAAGCATATGTTGGAAGGAAGACATCATGTCTGTCTGGGATATTTCTTCAGATGTTATAGTTGACTTAATGCTAGCCTGGTCAAAAGCAAGTACATCAGAGTTATCCCTCAATGTATCAAGAGTTTCAGTATGTTCCATGCTGTCTCCTGATTGGTCTTGGGAGGAGGGCATCATGTTAGGATGAGATTTTATTTCAGGCATTAGAGGTTCAGTAAGGCTAGCTTCAATGCAAGCAGGTGTAGTAACCACTATCTCATCGAAGGTTTCACTATTTCCATTGTGATCGATTTGCTGGTCTTGTGAGGGGGGCAACACATCAGGAAAAGACATCTCTTCTGCCACTGAAAATGAAGAGAGGTTAGCATCATTGCAAGCAGGAGTGTCAACCCCAGTTTCATCAAGATCTTCTGAGTTTCTCATGTGGTCACTTTGCTGGTCTTGGAAGGAAGACAACATGTCAGGGGTAGAAGTTTCTTCTCCCATTAAAAGTGCAGTAGGACAAACATGATCGCAAGCAGGTGTATCAGACCCATAACTAACCCCGGTTAAATCCAGATTATGATCTTCAATGTAGTCACTTTCTTGGTCATGGCATATCGATGGCATGTAAGGGAAAGTTTCTTCAAGTGTTTCAGAGGAAGTTACTTTTTCAACCGTGTCAACATCAGCGACACTCCCCTTGTCAAGCATTTCATTATTAACGATTTCCACAGTGTGCTGCTCACTGTTGCAAGATGGCACGTGTGGAAGAGGTACATCTTCAGCCATCACAGGGGAAGTAATGTTTTCACCATCACAAGCAACACTATGCAGAACAGCAGCCTCGGTTAAATCTTCATTTTGAATCATTTCCACACTTTGTTGGTCTCTGATGTAAGACTGAACATCAGGCTCATACACACTGTCAGTGCATTCTTCAGGCGACAGCACTGTTGGGTCTCTTTCATTGTTTTCATTGCCGGTATCATGTGACGGCATTTGAGATCCAAGAATAGTAGAATCAGTGTCTTCAGTTAGAGAAGGGTCAATTTCATCTTCTTTAAGCGTTTCTTTAGAATCAGATGAAAAGTCAGGGGAATCTGAAATTCCAGAAGTTTGATCTTTGTCATCAGTGGTGATATCAGAGACGCAGTCGTCAATGTTTTCAGCACTTGTGGGCTGGCTCAAACAGGGCAGAGCAGGGCTGGTTTCAACACTCAAACTTTCACATTCTTCATCACTTGCTAGCTTTTCCTCTTTCACTTCATCGTCTTTATCATAAAGAACACCAACCTCTTGACTACAAGTAGAACCATTGTCCTCATTCTGTTCAATCTCTACTTCTCTCTCATTGCTCTGAGCTGTATGCATGTCAACAGCTGTAAGGTCGTTCATGCGGTCTTCATCAGTGACCTCTGCACTATCCTGAATGGGAAGAATCCCCTCATCCATAGTATGATCACTCTGGTCCTGATTTGTCCACAACAGATTTGCTTCTTCCTCAAACGTTGAGGAGTGAATCACAGCTTGTTGAGGAATTAGCCGGTAATCTTCACACTCCTCCTCTGCCTCTTCACACTCAGCTTTCTTTTGCTCCTCTGTAGAGAGGTGATGAATGCTAATATTACTGCAAGCAACACTCTCTGTCTTCTCCTCCTCAAACTCTTCATCTTTGACGTTACACACACAGGGGACAGGTACATCAGGATCTTCCATGTTGGACCCCACACTGTTTGTCTCAGTTTGACTACAAGTTAATGAGGATTCATTGACATGTAGTCCCTCAACATCATCATTTTCACTTGTATGATTGATTTCCTCGTCTTGTCTGGTTTTCCCGTCAGATGCGTCCTCGTATGTGGTCGCAACCTTGGCTTCCTGGCATTCTGCCTTGAACACCTGAACACAGAAACAGAAGGTAAATATCTCAGGTGTAGCGCTTTCAGACAGTATAGTTACACAATACAAACTAGACACAGAGGTATTCAGACAAATTGGCAGATCTCATTGGCTGTGCTACTTTGCAAACACAAAGAGAACGAGGTCAAACAGAAATGGATTTAGGAGAGAGAAATATATCCCCACTGGGTTGCTGAATGTAGGAATACTTTAGACAAAGTTGGAAGTACACTTGTTTGTATTAGTGTGTCATATTTGCTTTCTTTTTGAGAAAAAATTATATCACTTTCATATAACTTTAGGAAATATACAATTTTTTTTGCTTAGCATAGCATACAAACTGGATTAAAGGTTCACCTCTCATTGTCAAAGGAAACAAAATCCACTCGTCTGAACAAATGTAATCACTTTCAAATCTGTCTGCTGAATTTAAAACTACAGCCCTTCATCTGTTTACATATATAACATATTACAATACTGGATAGATCAAAGAAGACAAAGTCTGCCTTTCCACCAAGCAGAAACCTCCACTGTTCAAAAGATTAAGCCATTGTGGAAGTGCAAAAAAACCTGCAGTTTCTCATGTGTCCACTTCCACTTGAAGTTCTTTGCCTGTTACTACGATGACAGAAAGTGAGTTTGAGATAGCATTTCACTTATGGGGCTTCAGAATTTGGCTTCAGAAACCAATGGTGGATGTCAGTGAGACTATGTCCATGTTTTCTATACAGTCTATGCTTTAAACTCCTCTGTAACTAAGTAAGTAACAAGTTACAAATCACTTGTAAAGATGATAAACGGTGGCTTTAAGAGTTGATGTCACCCCAAAGCTGAAGCTGCATAGCAGACAGAATGTGTTTCTGATGGATGTTTACCTTGTGTTCATCCTCACTGTTCTCCTCATATATCACGTCTGGCTCCGTCAGGCAGCTACTCACATCATGGACTTCTTCTATCACATCCTCAATAGTATCATTTGTTGCACTGTAGTAGCACTCGACTGCTTCCTCAACCACCATTTCAGCGTCAGTGTAAGTATCACTTTGCAGGCTCTGACTGACTACTTCTGGATAAGTGTCAGTGACTCTGTAAGAATCCCTCAGGACTGCCATTTCCACTGTGTCATCTGAAGAGGGGTGCTTGTTTTCTGGTTCTTGGATGTCTTTCATAGGAGAAGAATAAGATGAAGGTTGTTTCTCAGCAGCAGCAGCAGCAGAAGAGCGGTGCCTGATTTTGTGATCACTTTGAAGCAGATCAAAATCCTCCTTCACATCCAGCGAGCCTTCATAACTCAAGCCTGTCACAAAATACACAAAAAGACAACGTGTTATACATTAAGACAACTTCAATTGTAATTTCTATTTGAAATACTCTCCACAAATTAGACTTTCAAGTCATTTGAAATGTATCCAGCTCATTAGGTTTCAGGCAGCTAGGGTTGAAAACAGCAAACTGATGGGAGATGAGATGAGATAATTATCATAATCAGTCCTCCACATTTCATCATCATTACAGATACTCAAGGTTTCTGCCTCTTTAAGGAAGTTTTTCCTTGCCACTGTAACTTTGCTATATGTTGCTAAGTGCTGTGCTCATGATGGATTAATGCTGAGTCTTTGTAAATAATATAACAATGAGGATGTCTTTTACCTGCTCTTTTGTAAAGTGTCTTGAGATATTCGTTTGTTATGAATTGGCGCTACAAAAATAAAAATTGATTGATCTATCTGTGTTGAATCTGTCATGATTTGGTCTTATTTAGTTTTGTATTTCAGTATTGAGGTTTCCATGTTTTGCTTTCTCCTGTTCTTCCCTAGTGTTGCTGATTTTTCCCTTGTGTGTTTCCTAGTTTAGTCTTCAGTGTTTCCTTTGTTATTTTGTAATTTCAAATCCTTGTGTCCCTCTCTGTTCTTGTGTGTCTTGATGTTTAACAGTGTCCTCAGTGTTTCTTGTCCTGCCTCTGTGTGTTTCCCTCCAGTCTTGATTGCCCTCATTGTCTTCACCTGTGTCTTGTTAGTCTCACCAGAGTCTGATTACCTCTGTGTCTGTTTAGTCTCTGGGTTTCTTCCCCTCTGTGTCAGTTCATTGTTGTATGTTGTATGTCAGTTTACGCGTGTCTCCTTGTTTCCTCCTGTTGGATTTTGATTTTCAATTAATTTTATTTTTTCATTCTGCACTTGGGTCCAGTTCCTGATTTTCCACAACCTTGACAGAATCATTTAAACACCTTAGTTGTCATGTCCAGTATCTATCTGGAGTAAAGCTTTATTACTTTATGGACTTGTGATGTAGGTTTAGTATGCTGTTCTAAGCAAAATGTAAATGCAAAAAATAACTGGGTCATTAATACATTTGACCTGAGTTGCATATATCATATATCAAACTGTATTGTGGGCTCATGTTTTTTTGTATGGGTGGGATATGTATGTATATATGTGTTGTGTTGTGTGTTTGTATGTATGCTGGCTGCTGGAACACCTACATTTCCCTGCTGGGATGAATAAAGTATATCTTATCTTATCTTAATTAAGTGTAAGACATACTTTATTATTATAGAGGGTTACTAAAGGACAATTCTACTTAGAGTAGGTTGTCTCACAACCAGAAGGTTGGGGGTTGAATCCCCAGCTCCTGCAGCCACATGTTCGATGTGTCCTTGGGCAAGACATTTAACCCAGAGTTGCTCCTGCTGCTTTGTTGGCGGAGTATGAATGTGTTTGAATGGGATTAGTTACTTCTGATGGTCACTTAACATAGCAGCCTGAGTTAAACCTGTGGTGTAAAAGTGCTCTGAGTAGTATGAAAACTAGAAAAACGCTATACAAGCTGAAGTCCATTTACCATTACCATATATATTTTTAGAGACAGTAATTTAGATCATTAAACTGAAAAGTAACCCCTGCATGTGGATGAATGTTGACTGATCAAAATAAAATGCAAACTGTTTACCAACTTTAAACAAATGTAGGCTACTAACAAATTATCTATACCTACCAACCCATGATACCCAAGTGTGGCTTTATAGTACTCAGGCTGCGTGATGAAAACCTATTCATATCTCCTATAGTATCACTGTAACAGAACTTAGTTTGGTATAGGCTACTTAGATATCGTCTGCATCAGCCTAAATGTGCTCTGTTTAAAGTTAGATTTAAGAAGACAGGCTTACATGCATATCTGTCTTGTAAATGACCATATCCCACAGTGACCAGTACATTTACAACACCCAGCGGACCGCAGTGAAGTAATAACCAGTTCATAACATTATTAGTGGATCTTTTTTTTAACCTGTTGCCATAAGGGAGCTGTGGGATTCCTCTGGGCTCGGCTGGATCACCGATGCGTCTCCCTCCGCTCCGGGGGGGGTCTGACCGTCCCTGTGTGCGGCCGCCGCCGTGGCCTTCCTCCGCTTCCCCTTCAAGGTCCTGTAGATGATGAAACCGGCCAGCACGGATACCATCGCTATGACGGCCACAGCAACGGCGGGACCGTGCCGCCCGATCATGCAGAAGAGTGACGCCAGATCCATGCGTCTCTCCACGGCCACTGTGTTGCCGTTTTTCAGCGACATCGCGATCTAGTGTGAAAAATCCAATCCGCGTGTGGAGGCCTGATGATCCGAACGAGGCTGCTGCGTGCTGCTCACACTCCGCCGTCTTCTTCCCTCCACGTTTTCAAGTGTTGTGACCTCTTGTTGCTGCAGAGCTGCATAGGAGTGCAGGTGCAGCCTGCTGATTGGCTGACAGGATCACGGGGACGCTGCATTCATTCATAAAAAGGGAAAGGAGCTTGATTTTGCAGCCTGGTTCACGCAGACATTCACGATGCTGTCCTTTATGGTAATGGAGAGGTATAACTGTTTGATCACAGTGATTGGATTAGGTCCAGTGTTTGTTACTATACCAGTGTTTGATGGATTAATCCATCGAACAGGACAGTTTTCACCTTCACTCGGGATCTATCTGATCATAGTTTAGGCTACCCGATTTGCAATTGTCAAAAAGCTTACTGAATAATACGAAAATCTTAAATAGGCTGACACTAGGAATAGGAAACACCACTTTAGTAAAGCATGCACAATAGGCTGTAGCTTATATGTTTGACACACAAAAATCATCTGAGGTTTTATGATTAAATTGTCATATGCAGTCCAGTTACTGAGACTGAATAACATCTATTCAGTACCTGAAGACGAACAATAATGCTATGCTCCAGAAGCTACACAGATTTAAGAAATAAAATAATAAATGTTGACTTATAGGCTGATAATCGTTTTACATTTCTTTGAGATGCTCAAGCAGTCTGCACTGCAGAGAGAGCTTTTCTGTCTTGGTAGCCTATATTCCAAAGAAAAAGTGCTTTTATGTTAAGACAATAAATACATCTTTAAAATGTTGTAGCTTGATTCATTTGAGATACTTCATTCAATACTACAGGCCTTAAATATAGATATAAGTAAGAGGATAACATTACCTAAAATTAGCAAAGAAACACATTTCACTTGCACTGCTGTTCCTCTTGTTTTTTAAATTATTTAAAATAACTTAAACATTAGAAAATAAAGAAAAACAAATACAAACTGTCCTTCTATCTGCAATCTCTTAGATGAAATCTGTGATAGAAGATTCAGAAAAATACAGAAAGTTCCAGCATTCTTGAGTAACAGCTCCTCCTAGTGGAAAGCTGTGGTAATGACAGGAAAGTTCCTGAACACTCTGGAGCTCCTCTATGGAAGCGATTAGTGATCAGAATTCAAATGATAAAGCTCATTTGAAAATTAAAATGCATTAACAGAAACATGTTTTAATTTTCAGAATATAGGTGCATTATTTGACCTATATTTAAAATTAATATTCAGTCATCCAGTTTGCATTATACTTTTACTCTCTATGTATGCATATTGTATGACATCATTCAAATGAAAACAAAAAGGTCTTTGGCTTTTCGTTTTCAAACTTGCCGTGCTAAAAAGTGATCATAATTCAAACTCGAAAATGAATTGGCAAAGTGGACGGCGCAGGAAAGTGACGTCAGACTCCAGCTCCCAGGCAGGTGAACGTAATATTTACAGTCTATGAGGCGAGCGGGCAGAACGCGCAGTGCGATGGGTGGCGGGGTGAATCTTTAACGCTAGGGCAGACTTTAGTTCACACTGTGATACAGGTGGTGATCGGAGTGGTTTTTTCAGCGCACACTGAACTTTCAGCGAGCATGACGCAGCAGCTTTATAACCCGAGCTGCCAAGTCTCACGCGTGACACCATGCCCACTATCTCTGACCGTGAGAGTCACTCAGCATCTGCACACTGTGAAATTCACACAGACGTGTCCTAAGACCGGTTTATTGATAGATTATAGATCACTCTCTTCTCTGCTTAACTTAATTACATTAAAAAAGATTATCGATTGAATTTTCTGTTTCTAATAATCTCTCCAGCTCTGTACACAAAGTGTCTCTCATCCTCTGTGCGTAATGGCTCACACTCTCCCTCTCGACCGACTGTATGAGCTCTCTCTCCCTTTCAGAGATTGTTTTGTAGTTATTAAAAGAATAATCAACTACAAGGCTAAAATTGAATCAAAATCAGGGCAACAACTAGTTTGGAGCTTGTACCAGTGTTAAAGATTCACCCCGCCACCTATCGTACTGCGCGTTCTGCCCACTCGCCTCATAGACTGTAAATATTACGTTCACCTGCCTGGGAGCTGGAGTCTTACGTCACTTTCCTGCGCCGTCCACTTTGCCATTTCATTTTCGAGTTTGAATTATGATCACTTTTTAGCACGGCAAGTTTGAAAACAAAAAGCCAAAGACCTTTTCGTTTTCATTTGAATGATGTCATACAATATGCATACATAGAGAGTAAAAGTATAATGCAAACTGGATGACTGAATATTCATTTTAGATATAGGTCAAATAATGCACCTATAATCTGAAAATTAAAACATGTTTCTGTTACTGCATTTTCATTTTAAAATTAGCTTTTTCATTTGAATTATGATACAGATTTAGCGGGGCATTTTTTGAAAATTAAAAAGCAAATGCCATTTTTTTTAATTTAGTCAAAGAATGTGCATTTTTGAAGTTGAAAACTAAAATTCAAATTAGATAAATTAATCATAATTTTATTTTGGAGTCAAATAATACACCCATATTCTGAAAGTTAAAAAGAATTTCTGTTAATGCATTTGAATTTTCAAATTAGCTTTATCATTTGAATTCTGATCACTAATCGCTTCCATAGAAACTTATGATTAATGATGTGGAAATTGAAAGAGTGGCTGAAATAAAATTTCTTGGATTTATTGTAGACAATAAATTATCCTGGAAATCACACATACAGTACATTAAGGCAAAAATATCGAAATCTATTCCAATTTTATTTAAAGTGAAAGGGCTGTTAAATCAACAGTCACTTTACACGTTGTACTGCTCCCTAATACTCCCATATATTAGTTACTGTGTGGAAGTGTGGGGGAACACGTACAAAACAAATACTGAACCAGTCTTCATTCTCCAGAAAAGAGCCATAAGAATTATAACTAACTCCAACTACAGAGAACCAACCAACCCACTCTTCATCAAACTAAAAACACTGAAACTGAAGGACTTGGTCGACTTTAAAACCACTCAAATCATGTACAAAGTTAAAAATGATCAGATACTGAACAGTATCCAAAAGTTTTTTCAGCAGAGGGACAGTAAACACAATCTCAGAGGAATATTTATGTTAAAAAAAACAGCAGTAAGGACCAACATGAAACTACACTGTATTACAAAGAAGGGTGTTAATTTATGGAACAGCTGCAGTGATGAAATGAAAACATGTAAAACATTAGGACAATTTAAACAAATTTTCAAGAATAACATATTTAACAAATATAAAATTGAGCAGTCAATGGGGAAAATTGAATCAATATCAGTTGTAAGGTCTGTACCGTCTACCAATTGTGTGTAATACATTATATCTGTTGCTTTTGTTACTTCGTTATCTGTATTATTCGACTTTATTTTTGAAAGCTTAGTCTTGGATTAATTTATTAAGCTAAAAAGATGAAAGGGGTAGGACTGGATAAGTTATTTAACTTCATCCTACACCCTTTTCGAACATGGATTGGTTAAGGAAAAATAATCGACCCCTACAGAAAGTATGCTTTGATTTCGGTTTGCTTTGTTTGTAATGTATATTTTATTTTAAAAAAATGTTCAAAATAAAAAAATAAATAAAATTAAAACCCGCAAGCGGTGATGAAGGGCCCTCGCACCCCTGTGCATGTCGGGGTGTGTTGGGACCGCTTGAGTGCAGCAGCAGCGGAACGTGGCTAAGCAGCAGGCCGTGCAGTCCGATTTGTTTAAAAGTCGTACTATGGTATGCTGAAATAGGCAACGTAATGAAGATCACAGAACATTTTGACGTAGAGCAGTTCAGGCTGGCACTGTCATGATAGCTCTGAAATATGGAGCAAATTGAGCATTGTGTTGTACTTATTCCTTGCAGTAGGAGGCGCTATGGTTAAAGTTGACTATTGTTATGTCAGTGTGTTCAGAGGCCAACCCTGATTATACTTATGTAATTTGAAGTAGATCAGACAAAGTATATGAGAGTTACAACCACTTCCTGTTTGACGGCGAATGATGCATCCGTATGGTGATAGCGTTGGACATAGGCGTTTGAGCTTGAAAAGGTTGTATGGCCAAGGTATTAGCATGGTCCACACCAATTTTTAGGGGGAAATGAGCTACCGTGTAGCAATGGCTTGTGCTAATTGAGAAGCAGTAACTTCCTGTTGTCAACAGGTGGCGCTGTGACTTATCCAAAAATTTCAAACATGGATGTGTTCAGGGCGGGTCCCGTATCATGCATGAGAAATTGTAATATGATTGAACACTGCATAGCTGAGATATAAGCATTTACTTTTTTGGCAAGTTGCCAAAACATACAAAAAAGTTCTAACGCATGCCACGGCCACGCCCTTTGACGAAATAATGTGCAGAGCACAACGAGATATGCTGAGCCTGTCTAGAACGCACTGACACCGAGTTTGCGGCGATCGGATGAGCCCTGCAGTCCGATTCGTGTAAAAGTTGTACTATGGCATGTTGAAATAGGCAACGTAATGAAGATCACAATTTTGACATAGAGCAGTTCAGGCTGGCACTGTCATGATAGCTATGACATTTGGAGGAAATTGAGCATTGTATATAGGATGTAGTACTTATTCTTTGTAGTAGGGGGCACTATGGTTAAACTTTATTATTGTTTTGTCATTGTGTCCAGAGGTCAACCCTGATCATACCTGTGAAATTTTAAGCAGATCTGACAAAGTATAGAACATGTAGTACTTAGTCCTTGCAGTAGGGGGCGCTATGGTTAAAGTTGAATATTGCTATGTCAATGTGTTCAGAGGCCAACCCTGATCATACCTGGGAAATTTAAGCAGATCCGAGAAAGTATGTGTGATGTAGTACTTAGTCCTTGCATTAGGGGGCGCTATGGTTAAACTTTATTATTGTTTTGTGTCACTGTGTTCAGAGGCCAACCCTGATCATACCTATGTAATTTCAAGAAGAACAGACAAAGTATATAAGAGTTACAGCCACTTCCTGTTTGATGGCAGTGTGATTTGTGGACTTCCTGTTGAATGTTCCTGTTCATGAACCCACGGTTGCTTTAAAAGATATGCAGGAGCTTTACAAAACTAGCAAAAGAGCATGGGAGCTAGGGACAAGCCATAACAGACATATATGAACGTGGCGATGAGCTAAGCTAGCGCTCATGAGCATCATAGCTAAAGTACCTTAAAACCTTCAAAACAAATTTAAAACACATCCTGACACACACTAAAGGATGGTGTTACCTTCCACATGCTATAGAAGAATATAGACCACATGTACCTATGTGATTTGTGACATTTACTCACCGGTAAATAACAGGGAAATAATGAAACAACCACAAGTAGCCTATAGTGTTTCCTTTCCTTGCTTCTGCCAGTATGAAGACGAGGGCTACCGAGCACACTGAGCTGTCTCACTTGGAGGATGCGCCTCCTTGTGGAACAAATTGGAACCACACTCTAAATTTAAATATTTCAATCATGGATAGTCACCAAAAGATGGCAGCATTGTTTTAATTTTACAGCTCTTATTTTATTTAAATCATGGATGTGTTGAGCTAAATCAGCCTCTCTAGTCACCACAAGATGGCAGCATTGCCTTAATTTTAGAGCGGGCCCTGTAGCCTATCATGCATGAGACATTTGAAACTAACTTGACTTTAGAGCGTTACTAACCCCTCTTCCCGACATGATAGCATGTCATGTTTACCAGGTACCAATGGATGCAGTATTTCGTGCCGTTTCATTTGATACCTGTATATCCCCTCTAGCTTTAAAATTGAGCCTGCGATGCCGTCCGAAAAATAGTAACATTTATGTCAGCTGAGGGCACACTAACATTAGACAACAAGTTAACCGTTAGCGATAGCTAGCTAATGAAATGACTGCTAGCTAACTGGTAAACCGTTAGCTATTCTGTGAACTTGCTTGGTTGACTAATGTAACATAACGGTTTTATAAGTTTAGCTAGTTAGCGTTAGCTAGCAAGAGTTACAGCCACTTACTCTTCATGGCGATGTGATTTGTGGACTTCCTGTTGGATATTGAGCATGGGTGCAAGAGGGTCTATTGTAGGTGTTGTCAAGATGGATAAGCATAGCAAAATTCAGAATTGTAGGCTCAACGTGCTGCGGGGGCTGAATGTTTGAAATATTGTAGGGGGCACCACTGAGCCATTAAGCCACGCCCACTCATTTAAACGGTATCAAATGTTTGACTTTACCACCAGGATCATATGTATGAAGTTTCAGGACTGAACGACTATGTTAAGCCTGTGAAAAAACGACTTCCTGTTTGATAGAGACAGCGCGTCTGTATGGCAACAGCGTTGGACGTAGGCGTTTGAGCTTGAAAGTCTTATGGCCAAGGTGTTAGCATGGTCCACACCAATTATGAGGGGGAATTTAGCTACCGTGTAGCAATGGCTAATGCTAATTGAGTAGAAGTAACTTCCTGTTGTCAACAGGTGGCGCTGTGACTTATTTGAAAATTTCAAACATAGATGTGTTCAGGGCGGGTCCCGTATCATGCATGAGAAATTGTAAAAAGATTGAACACTGCATAGCTGAGATAGAACCATTTACTTTTTTGGCAAGTTGCCAAAACGCACAAAAAAGTTCAAACACACGCCACAGCCACGCCTTTTGACGAAATAACGTGCGGAGCACAACAAGATATGCTGAGCCTGTCTAGAACGCACTGACACCGAGTTTGCGCCAATCGGATGGGCGCCCTCGGCCAAGTTCGTTCAAATAGGAAGGCTGAAATCACGATTTTGGGCCATTATTGTGAAATTCAACTTTAATTTGTGGACTTGCTGTCGGGTTTTTTGAAACGCTGCAAGAGGATCTTTTGTCCGTCCTGACAAGCTTAATATGCGTAACAATTTTCATGAATGTACGTGAAAAAACCCTCTACGGGGAGGCCATTTTGAAATTTTGAAGGGGGCGCCACTGAGCCATTAAGCCACGCCTACTTACTTCAATGATATAAGATGTTTGAGTTTAGTACCAGGATTATATGTATGACGTTTCGGGTCTGTACAACTGTTAAGCCCGTGAAAAAACAACTTCCTGTTTGATGGCGAACAACGCGTCCGTAAGGAAACAGCTTTTCACGCAGGACTTTGTGCTTGTGCTTGTATGGTCAAGGTCTTTGGATGGTCAACAGCGATTTTGAGGGAGATTCAAGCAACTGTGTAGCAATGGCTAGTGCAAAGGAAACAGTGCTCAGACAGAGTGACCTCCTGTTGTCAACAGGTGGCGCTGTGACTAATTTAAAAAATTCAATCATGGATGTGTTCAGGACGGGCTCTTTGTCATGCATGAATTTTTTGGCGATGATTGAACACTGCATAGTAGAGTTATAAGCATTTACTGTTTTTGGCGTGATGCAAAAAATCTAACTTTGACATCACGCCACGGCCACGCCTTATTTCGAAACCTCGTGATTTGGACACAACTTTTATTCTTCAACTTGTCTACTTTCATTTGACACCAAAGTTGAATTGATCAGATAAACGCTCTTGGGCGGATGCTTTCAAACAGGTACCCTATAAACGGTGAAAATGCAGACTTTTTAGACATTCAAAAAATCATAGCGGACCTCCTGTTGAAATTAGACAATGACTTCCACTGACTTTTTTGTAGGTCTCGACTTGCTCTAACATGTAAAAAAATTTAATGTATGTAGGTAAAAAAACCTATTCGTAAAAATCAAAAGGGGGCGCCGTCGAGCTCATTTGCAAACTTCTTTCATGAAAACACCAAAATATCAAATTTGACTATGCAAATTTTGCTGAGTTTTCGGGCACGTTCAGGCCCTCAAAAGTGGCCGCAAAGTGGCGGAATAAAAATAAAAATAATAATCATTTGCATTCCACGAGGGTCCGACGCACTTGTCAGTGCTTTGGGCCCTAATAATAATCACTAGGGTTTCAAGAGGGTCCTATGCACTTGTAAATGGGAAATGGACTTGAGCTTATATAGTGCTTTTCTAGTCTTCTGACTACTCAAAGCTCTTTTACACCACCTGTCACACCCACCCATTCATACCCTTTTCACACACTGATGGTAGTGATTGTAGTATCATCCATCAGAGGTAACTAATCCCATTCATACACCACCACTGAGGTGGTGGGAGCAATTCAGGGTTGGGTGTCTTGCCCGAGCACATGTTGCTCAGCTGGGGATTGAGCCCTCAACCTTCTGGTTGAGAGGTGACAACTCTACCAACTGAGCCACGTGGCCACTTGTCAGTGCTTCGGGCCCTAATAATAACATGTTAACTGTTGGTTAATGTATTTGAAGAGTTTTACTTGTGGTACAGCACTTACTTTTTATATGATAATTAGGCGAACTTTAAGCTAGAGCATCCGTGTGGTTTCTCATGCTGTATTTTCTCCTTCCCTTTAAAGGTGTGCATGTTGAAGCCCAGTCGTATGAAGTTGCTGTACTGAATGTATTTTATTTTACACAGGTATGTGAGCTCTTTCTTTGTTCTTGTTGTCTACAGATATATATGTGTATATATTTGATCACAAACTATTTTGTTATTTTAATAATATATTATTATTTAAATATAACGTGAAGTGTACAGTATAAGATTAGTTTAGCTGTTTAATTACATTTTTGGTTTTGACAAAAACACAAAATTGCCACTGTTGAGTAAGAAATAAGCTGAAATACAATTTATACTTTTGATTTAGTTTTTGTTCTCGTTTATAAAAGAATGTCACAGCACACTCGTATGCATTGTGTCAGACAGCCTGAGACCCCGCTGAGGAGAGGTGTGCATGTTGAAGCCCAGTGGTATGAAGTTGCTGTACTGAATGTATTTTATTTTACACAGATGGTGTGAAAATACATTTTCTCCAGTTGGCAAGGAAGTTTTTGGTCTTCGTCTCATCCATACACAACACAACGCAGAGACATTTTCGTAGCACACTGAGTGTCGAGACAGACTGGCTACATGTGAATCTGTTTGAATGGGCTTAGTTAATTATCTGGACTTATCTATTAATAATTGAACATAATTACTAGTGTATTTTGAAGTTTGTATTCCACCAGTCTGCCTTTTTTTGCTGACAACAAGTAATGGGGGTGGCTGTGGCTCAGTTGGTAGAGTCAGTCGTCTCTCAACTGGAAGGTTGGGGGTTCAATCCCCATCTCCTGCAGCAACATGTCCGATATGTCCTTAATATACCACCTACAGTAAGCCCAGACTGCCATCACTCCTATGTAGACCCCTTCTCTCCCTCTGACCATACTGTCATTCCCATGAAGTCAGCTTTGTCCCTTTTCTAAGTCTCTATCTTCACTTGAGAATGGAATCACAATGGACCTGATTTGATGGAGAGAACATTTGTCAGTGCATACTATTCGTAACAGGACTGTAGGACAGTGAGATGTTTGGGAAAAGATGGAGCTGTATGCACACCACTGGAGGGCCAAGGAGGTGTTTATTTGAGCTGATCATCATTCATCCACGAGACACAGAAGCATCAATATTCAATCCCCACCCATTAACCCTCATTAGTCATCCGTAATCTTTTTTTCACTTCACAATTCACTTCCTGGATTTATTCAGTTCACAGCGACCATAGTCAGTACCCAAAGACATCTCCAGCATGAAGTATGGCAGCCTGTTGATCCTCATCCTTCAGTGAAGAACTAGTGAGACAGAAATGAGATTTCTAAACATGCTTTCTTGTATGCCACCATGCAGTAAGAGAACTGTTCATATTGTCATGAGCTGGCTCTTAAGGCCTGAAACAAGGGAAACAGAAGGTTGAACTAAACGGTGCAAATGTTGAACACAAAATGTACCAACAGCAACCACCATTTACAACAAGAGTGAGGTGTGTTTGTCAGTGAGTCAGTGTGCCGGCTGTGGGCTGAGTGTGAGGTGTGTGCAGCATGTGGTATGGTGTCAAACTAACAACGTAGACTACAACACAACCACGGTGCGACGAGGAGCTGTGTGGTAACGCTGACAGGAGGAGGGAGATGGTGACCGCAGGTATCCTCCACTACTTTGGTGTCTTTGGCCTGCTACAGTTAGTGTATTCATTTCATCAACAAGCAGCTCCTCCATAACATCTCCCTCCATTACAGTATGCCAGTTCAGCAGAGGAGGAGACTGGTCTAAACAGACCCCCAGAAAGTCCTGTTAGTGGTTACAGAATGATTTATTGAAGCAGCCAAACTGCTGTTAGTCTCTGGAAACATTCTCAGACGGTTTGCTGGTTTCTGAGTGTAAATTGATGATATTTAACTTTAAGTGTGTTTAAAAACTCTGATTGTTGCTGGATGTGTTTCAACTTTTTTAAACTTGTTAACATTTGGTTTAATGTGTCTGTAGAATTTGAGTCAAACTATGTTTGCCAAAATAAATGTTTAATTCACTTAGATTAACTTCTTCTATTCTTCTTTTGATAATGTTTGACATTTTATTGATGTTGGTTATGTTCTTTTTTTTATCAGAATTCATGTTGTCAATGGTCTGAACCACTGGGCTTTATACTAGCAGAATTTATATAAAAATTAGGGCTGGGCAACAATTAAAAGTTTTAATTGCGTTAATCGCATGAGTTCCTGTGATTAATCACGATTAATCGCATTGTTATACGCAAAATCCAATAATGAATTCAAAAGTAGTGTATAGCGCACTTTTATTGTAAATGTACTTCTCAACTTAAACAATGTAATCAAAGCAAATAAATACAAAGCTAAAGCTTATTGCCACTGCAAGGGCATAATGTAAATTCCTGAGCCACAATCATAACATTAAAACAGGCAATTTCTGAGGTAACAGCGGAAACATTTTTCTTTTATCAGGGAGCAGCATAACCAGTCTATGTTCAGTACCAAATGTCCCTGTTAGAGTGAGGTTTAGCACAAAAAAAGTTCACTGCAGGGATTTACTGTGCAGGGGACTAGTCTGTAAAGTAAAGTCCACTAGATTTCCCTTGGAAAAGCTTACTCAACAAAAGAACCAGAAAACAGTGCAGTTTGTCAGTGTAGTTTGTCAATTCCTAGAATTTGACTTAATAAATTAAAAAGTAGTATAAAGTGCACTTTTATTTTAAATGCACTGCCATGAACGATAACATAACATTTGCTGTGCAAACACTTTAACATAAGCATTTTTTTAAAAACAGTAGCAGTTAAATAAAGTATTTAGTGTAAATCTCAACTTAAACAATGAAATCAAAACAAATACAAAACTAAAGGTTATTGCCACTGCCAGGGCATTAATGTTATCCTGTTTGTTATAAAAAATGAGAATCTCAGTCAAAAAAGAACCAGGAAACACTTTCAGTGCAGTTTGTCAATTCCTAGAACTTGACTTTTTTACTCCTCTGCACGAAGCCAGTTGCTAAGACATACAAGATTATTTACATTTTCAGATGATAAAGAAGCTCTCTTCTTCTGTACAATATGACCAGCAAGAGAAAACAACCTTTCACAGGGTACGGATGTTGAATGTGTAGCTAAGTACTTCTGTGCATAAGAGGCCAGCCTGCTGTGTGAGTCTGCATGTTTGGACCACCACTCTAATGGACAGGACTCTGAACTGATGGTGGGCTCTGCTCTGTATCAACGCACACTGTTCTCAATTGAGTCGTCTTCCTGTTCAGAATCAGACTCAGATGAATTAGCCAATAGGGTTAACTTTTTCTTTGGTGGCTCTGATGTTTTTTCTTCCACAGGTTTCTCTGCAACAACCATCTGTTCCTTAACTAAGTTGGTGACTAAGGCCCACACCTCACTCCTCTCAGCTCTGGGTATACACTTGAGGTCCTTGAATCTAGGGACCAATGCAGTAGCAATCTTCAGATATGCAATGTTGGCATTGTCCTTGCGTGTCTCCAGGTCTTTTCTGAATGTAGACTTGAACTTGGTCACATAGGCAGGGTCATCATCTGAGCTCTCCATCACCCGAGAGAGATGGCAAAAAGCAGGTAGAGCCACAGAGCATGAGACATACTTTTCTCCTCCCAAAAGTTCTGTCACATACCTGCAACAGAAAATAAACTCCACTTGAGTCAAAATAAATTGCATTTACTTATACACAAAAATATCCTCTACATATTCATGCTGCATTTACATTTTTCACACACACATATACACACTATTTCTCTCTTACATGCACTCAGACAGGATAGTAAGAAATATGATGTAAAACATACCTGCGACAGCCACTGAGGACATCCCTCAGTGGCTGTTCGTTTCTGTGGATGCTTTTTATCATGCCCAGAGTTGAATTCCATCTGGTTGGAACGTCTTGCACAAGTGACTCCTTCTTTTGTCCATGTTCAACTTGTTTTTGCTCTAATTCTGCAGCATTTGCTGGACTGTGTTTAAAGTGCCCCACAACTTTTCTGCACTTGGCCAGGACATTGTCAAACGCACTGTTATGCAGAGATACTGTGACAGAACGCTGGAGACTGTGCGCGAAGCAGGGGACATGTTCAAAAGGCAGATGTCTCGCAGCAGCGATCATGTTTCTTGCACTATCTGTGCTAAGTGTGGTGACTTTATTTGACACATTCCACTGCTGTGCAACTTGCATAAAGTGTTCCGTGCACGTTTCAGCAAAATGTCTCTCCTCTGTTTTCATTACTGTTAGAGCATGTGAATGCAGCTCCCACTGTTCATCAATAAAATGCGCTGTAACTCCGAAATAATTATGGTTACCCAGTGATGTCCAGTGGTCCCCAGTGAGAGCAACAGAGGGTGCACGTTGTAAAGTTGTCTCTTTTGCAGTCCTCTCCTTTTCATACAACTCGTGTATTCTTCTTGTGATGGTGCGTCTTGAGGGAATCTCATACCTGCCGTCATTTGTTGCGATTCTGAGAATGTTTCTCAGACCGACGTCTTCTACAACACTAATCGGCCTGCAGGCTGTAGCTATCCACTTCGCTATAGCATTTGTTAGCTTCTCTTGTCTTTGTTTATCTATACTTCTCCCACACACTGCATCTAACGTAGTCTGCCGAAGCCTCGCTCCACTGTTTGTTTTGTTGAATGATTTGCTGGTATCAACTGAGTGTATTGCATTTAGGTGGTATTTCAGACTGGAAGTACTCCGCTGGTAAGAAAATTCAACTTCGCAGTGGTTACAAATAACTTTGGCTCTGTCGACTGCGCCGTCTGGAAGAACTTTAAAATGAAAATGGCCATGTAAAAGTTCTGTACACTTCTCCATGCTTGATTATCCGCCAGTTATTTTCTGACTGTTTCCTGTTTCCTGTGAGCGCCGCAGCAGACATGCGCAGCAGTAAGCAACATACTAGGCTCGCTCATGATGGAATTTTACAAAATAAAAGCCAGTGAGCAACAGACTTTTACAATAATAAAAACTGCGTTAATGCGAGATAAAATAATTGTCGGCGATAATTAATTAATGAGTTAACGCGAAAATAACGCGTTAACGTGCCCAGCCCTCATAAAAATAATAATTGTATCCGACCTTTTCCAATTTGTTAATTACTTGTGAATAACATTCGGTTCCAACTGAAAAAGGCTCTGAGACCCAGTTTTGTGTCCCGACCCATCCGTTTAGAAACACCACATTTGCCCAAAAGATGCAAATGACTAAATGTGCCACTGGTTATACATGTGGGGCTGATGTTCCCTACACAAACCAAACTGTCACTGGGATTTAGTGAGCATTATTGTTGCCATAGTAACAAAGGGATCAAACCCAAAAACAAAGCAGCATAGGGTCTAAGTTATCAGATTCAAAGAGGTAAAAGAAGGACATTGATTGTTATTAACTAAGTCTTTAACGGTCTGAAAACCACAACCATTGCTGAAGATGATCCCAGCTCACTTTGTTTAGTTTGCTAAACCTAGTTAGCTTGGATTAATGCTTTTTACTTTGATTCCAGCAGAGGGAGACGATCACCAAGAAACCTGAACTAACAAAAGTCATCACTGTTTCAGTTCCAGGAAATAACAAGAAGGGGAGGAGAAAATCTGAGCTGATATGGGTTACCAAGAAACCAAAGTTTAAGTGTTCTGTGAGTCAGAGCTTAGGCTCCATTTTGAGTCGACAGAGCAGAAGGACAAATGAAGCAGGTTCATGCTGAGTAATACTTTAAAACTGATCAGATACAGTGCAGGATCAGCTCTGTGAATGTGGACTACTTCTTTTCAAAATACATTTTGTGTACACACACACGCACGCACGCACGCACGCACACTCACACACACACACGCACACACACACACGCACGCACGCACGCACACTCACACACTCACACACACACTCACACACACACACACACACACACTCACTCACACACACCAAGCTATCTGATCCTAACTACTGAGTTTCTCTCGTATTGTTTCCTGTTTGTCAGGACTCCTGCGGTCTGAGCTGTTAATGGTTTTCTCTCACGTTAAATGAAGTCCAGAGAATGACTGAGTTTTAAATTTAATAGGAAATATTTTCTCCACCTCTTCAAGCAGTCACAACAAAATACTGCAACCTAGTAAAATGTTGTGACTGAATGAGGTCTGTTTTATGAGAAGGTTTTAACCCTACAGGCATGAAGGACTTTGTTTTATACCACGGTTGGTGATTACCTTTTTCACCTACGTGCCCCTGTGACTGCTGGATTCAAAAATCTACCAGTCTTACACTTTTTAGGCAGTAGGGAGGATCATCCCTTCACCAACCCTGGGGAAAAAAATGCTGCATACTACTGAATGATGTCAATCAATAAATGGTGTGAATCAGAGGGAAGTGAGGATACCCTATGCAGACTGGAAAATAAGTGGGTATACCTATACACTTGACCTGCGTATACCCTCAACTACACCACTGGAAATCAACTTACCAAATGGAAAATCTACCCGCATTTGGTGCTTGGCAGGTACCAGTCTTACATTTCTTACCTGCCACTTTATTTTAACTGGCAGCACAATGTAATGATGTGTAACATAATAATCAAGGCTTATAGTATTCAAGAAATAGGCTATCAACTATTAAATAAAATACTGACATGTCTCACTCATAAACAGAAAAAAAGTTTGTTTTAGTTTATTATTTTTGGGCTATGTCCTCAAAGGCTGATGAAGCTGAAATGAAACCTCGACTGAGAGGTAAGATAATGGATATATTGTTTTAAAAGAATATGAGCTTATATGAGGAGAGCCATCACAGTCATAAAGGTTTCTGCTGGAAACTGAGTTTCATTTAGAAAGATATTTTTAAGTCACTGTGTGTTTTCTCCTCAGGACGTTGTAGCTTCTAACTGAATCTGTCAGGTTCCTTTCCTCTGCGTTTGTATTTCAAACGTCTGAGTTACAGTCATTTGCTTCTGTTGAAAAATATCCCATTTTCTAGCTGCTTCACAATAAAAGCCAGGAACTTTTAGTGTGAAGTGTTTGTCGGAAATAGAATGCGTGTTATATCGTGTTCACAACCTTTGTTTCAGAGCGCTTCTCACCAGCGCTCCTTGTTGCTAGATTACAAAAGTTAACTTCTGCTTCCCTCTGTAATGTCCGTAAGGTGTGTTTTAGCTCCATGTGTTTCATATTTTCTTTAAATCAAATAAATATCACCAAGAAAACATGAGGACGATGTAAAGGAGTCATGTCCTGATGTCAGCAGCAGCTCTACACCTGCAAACTGTTCCCTCCAAAAGACGAGTCAGACCAGCGTCTCCTCCATCATCGCTTTGTTATCGACAAATCTGATATCAGAAGTCCCGCCCCTTCTTGAGTTTGATTGGTCGGTGAGGGAGAAGTGACATTGATCAGCGTGGCGCTGTTCTCAAAGTTGAACGTCTTTCGACTGTTTGTTATTTTGTCCTCAGGTTGTTTTACCTGCATGAATGTCTTTTATTGTCCTCTGATCAATCTGGAGATCAGAAGATGAGTGATCGAGGAGACAAAGAGGAGGACAGAGCAGAGTCTCCTCTGTCCAGCTGTCTCTCTATGAAGAGTGACCGGTCTAATGGTCCTCCTCCAGCCTTCAGTAATGAACCAGGACCCTCAGATCCACAGTAAGAGAACTTTTTTTAATCACCAAACTGTCAAGCTAAAAAAAAAAAAAAGTCCTGAACACCATAATGTGTTGATTTTCTTGTTTTTAATCATCAACCTGCACACAGTGATCATACAGAGAAAGTCACTGAACTCATAACAACATACTAAGGATTATATATATGTATTATATGTTTATAGATAAGATAATATGATTTCAGTATTGACTCTTTGGTTGTGTATCTAGTCGTCTTCTCTGTGATTCTGCAGGAAGTAGTCTTTTAAACTGATCCTGAAGTTTAGTGAGATCTGCTGTGACCGTTTTCTTTGAATCATTTTTTCTGTTGTGTCCACTCTTTGTTTGTCTTTTTTAATGTTTTCTAACATGACTACATGTATCGTAAAATCCGGTGTAAGATGCACTTTTAATACCTGTTTTTTTTCATCTTAAAAGTTGGCTGGGTCTTACTAATATACCAGTATAAAATGTTGACACATGAGCCATCATTACCGCGGGTGCAGAAGTCACCATCACTGCGTGCGACCGGACGCGATTAAAAAACCATCCCCATTCATTGGGCCTGATTTACTAAAAGTTTGTGTGTCTTAAAACGTGTGCAAACTTGATACCACCAACAAAAATGTGTTAACTGATCTACTAATGGCGCGCAGTGAGGATTGAATCTTTCATATGAACAAAACAACACGCATTGACCATTTAGTACGTTTGACTTAATGAATATTCAATATGGGGCGTTTCTGCCCTAGAAAGGAGAAAATGCAAATAAGTTAAGTTAGTACACGTGTTGTGATTTACCAAGCCTGACAAAAACTGAGGTGATTGTGACGGTGTCTTTGAAAAGAACGTGCTAACCCAGGAGACCAGTGTTACACACAATTTAGTCCTCTTTACTTGGGACCTTAGTAAATCAGGCCCTCAATGTATTAAGAGCTGATTGCACGCTGTTCTGGGAAAGACAGCGACACAGACCAGTCTGGCTGCGCTACTTTTTCAAAACTTTTCCCTCAAGAGGTCATAATAATTAATTTACAGAAAACTGTAGGATATTGTTCCATAAATAAACCTTGTTGAATGCTCTTTTGATTGAAAGAGTCCTTTATTAAAGTTAAAGAGAAACAAGCAGAGTCGGGCAGAGAGCTCGCAAGCTAGGGGTCTCTGCTTCACAACTTTCCCAGCAGGCTGAGAGCTCGACTACCGTACTGTAGCTGGTAGGAGAGCAAACTCCACAAAGAGAAAACAGACTAAAAGGGTGACAGAGCTGAACAGTAACTGCAGGTTTTGGACTTCGCTGAACACAATAAAAAACTGTCATGCAGGAAGACAGTGTAAACTTTATTTTCTCTCTGAGAGACCTTCAAAAACACAACGCGTCTTATACCAGTGCAACTTATATTTCGGATTTTACGGTACTTATTTTTTTAACTCATGACACAGCTCCTGCACATGCTAAGTGTGGGACCGGCGGGACTTAACTCCGCCCATTCAGTTCAACGTTAGCAGTCCACTTCACAGCATAGCTAACAGCTAGGCTGCTATTATCCCCTACGGCTTTTCGCTCGTCCTGAGAATACTCTATAAACAGTAAGTTAACATTTACCTTTTCTACAACACAGTTACAACTAATTATCTTCAACCCAAATATTTAATTAAAGTCTTAAAACTACACTTTTTTAAATATACAATTATGGTTATTAGTTATTTGTCAGAGCAGTTACTAGACTTTGTCAGGGTTAGCAGAGCAATACATTAGCAAAGTTTTATCATAACATGTAAGAAACATTTTGAGGTTAATCTTTACATTTAAATTCTCACATTGTGTTACAAATCAGTACTTGGGTGTAAGAACATGTTTAAGGATAAGAAGTCTGTTTTAAACGATAAAAGACGAGGGCTTTGGTGTCTTTTTTCTTTTCGTTGTTGATGAAACTACTGTAAATAAGTATGTGATGTTCTTCTGGGGTGGACTTCGGTTGCTTCTCTTCAACAGCTCGCAGCGAGGGAGGTCTCCCCCGGATGGCCTGAGTGATGTCACCCACAGGCTGAGAGCTGAGGCGGGTTTTAAACCTCTTGACAAACCGTTACACCGCACCCGCCTGTCAAGCTGGTCAGCTACACGCCTTATTGTGAATAACTCTTATCCTTTATCAAATCAAACGATCCTCGTACAGTGTGCCGATCGAGACATGAGCTAATCACACCTATTTGTTTGTTTTGTACCAAGCTGTAAACATGTTAATCTCTGCTGTAAAAACAGACTTTTTGAATGTAGTTTTTCAGATTAAATAAATATTTCTATATAAATGCACTCCTTTATGTCTACTTATGAGTATACATTTCAGATTTGAAATGACAAGACTTAAATGTGCATTAATGCTCAACTCAATAGCTAAGGGAAGGAAGTCTACTTTTAAACAACTTTGTCTTCTTTTGACATTTTTTTTTACCAAATACTAATGTAGTTAATTTCAGAAAATGGGATGGAACAGAGTCATTGCAAAATTTGCCCTTAAACACAGCCCCATTTTTAAATCAAGATACATGGAGAGTAAATAAGATCAATAACTTGTGAATAAAAACACAGTTAAAAATGAAATGTAGTCTTCCCAGATCAATATCACATAATATCAACTTCTCCCATCTAAACTGGACAAAGGGTTTTAAAATGAGAAGAAAATGGTTTGATTGTTGTTTGGAGGAGATCTATTTTTATTTGAACAGCTGAAGCATGAATACAGTCTTTCAAGGTGCAAACCCTCCTCTTCCTCCTCCTGAAGCCTGTGGAGCTCCTTCATGTACTGCCGTCTTATCTGCTGGCCATCTTCTCTCACCAGAACTTTAACTGTTGAAATGTCATTCAGAAGAAGCTCGAGCATGTGACATGGATCCAGGAGAACATGGACTTTTAGTGAGGGGTCTTCAGGATGGCAAAGAAAGAGAGAAAATATCAGTTATTCATTAAATCATTTTTTTGTTCTCATCTATTTTTCTGTATTCATCTGTGTGTAAGAGTACATTTATAAATTCAACAGTACTACCCAGACAACAAAGGTACAGTATTCAGGTAATCAACATCTATTCAAAGTTAAGAAGATAAACCTTATTGTAATCATGCTATTTTCAGCTCTCTCACTCACTTGCACAATGATATTCTACATCAAATTGCCTCAGATTTTGGAGGAAAAATTAAGCAATTTATTGTGGATAGTACTTCATCTTAACATGAAACAAATACTACCTGAATTATTTAAATCATTAACAGGTCCCAACTCTCAGATATTACATCTGGAACAATAAGTTAATATGTTTTTTGAAAACTGGTTGAAAATAACATCACACTTGTAGGTCAGTTATTGGACTCAGATGGTAGACTCTATGGTTACACAGACAGACTTCTGCACATGCTCACTGCGGAGGACAGGGCACACCTTTTTAAAACATTGCTTTTTGTGGCTTTATTTGATTTAGTCCACCACTGGTTTTTAAATGTCAGTCTCAGTTTTCATAGCTTTATGATTTCCCTTATCTCCACAGAATAACAAAGGGGTCTGTTTCTGTGGAGGAGCAGCTGTCCAGCTGTGCTTTGTGTCAGTGTGTCCTAAGAGATCCAGTTTCTACCAGATGTGGACACTGGTTCTGTAGACAGTGCCTCACCTCATACTGGGACCAGTCTACTCCCTGTCAAGTAAAACTGTGCACCCCGTGGCTGGAGTCCTCCTGTCCCCAGTGTGGAGAACGATCTAAAATAAGACGAGGACTGCAGATATCCAGTCAGTCCAGCACTGTGATAAGTAAGACTGAAGTCATTGTGCCTAAAAACAAGACAAAGCAGTTAGTATTTTCATTGATATATAGTTAAATGAAACATTTACATTTTATCTGATTCTTGCTGTCAGTTTATATTCAGTATATTTTATTTCTCTTGTAGCAGCACACATTTATTACACGGATGTTTTTGTGTTGTGTGCTTAATGTGTAATAATGAAAATTGTGTATTTGATAATTTTATAAATCCAGTCTCAGGATATGTTTCTTCTCTTTCAGCAGATAGAGGTCTGCAGGAGGTTACAGATGAACTTAAGATCAGTCTGAGGAAGAGATGTGAACATGTGACTGAAGGAAGTGATGAAACAGGAAGTAGAACCCTCCTCAACAGGATCTACACTGAGCTCTACATCACAGAGGGACAGAGTGAAGAGGTGAACACCCAACATGAGGTGAGACAGCTTGAGACAGACTCTAAAAAGAAGACCCTCCATGAGACTCCAATCAAGTGTCAGGACATCTTTAAAGTCTTACCCAACCAACAGAACCAAAAGACAGAAGCTCAACCCGACCAACAGAACCAAAAGACAGAAGCTCAACCCGACCAACAGAACCAAAAGACAGACGCTCAACCCGACCAACAGAAACAAAAGACAGACGCTCAACCCGACCAACAGAACCAAAAGACAGAAGCTCAACCCGACCAACAGAAACAAAAGACAGACGCTCAACCTGACCAACAGAACCCCATCAGAGTGGTTCTGACAAATCGCTGGTGTTGGAAAAACCTTCTCAGTGCAGAAGTTCACTCTGGAGTCTTCTGCTGGATCACTGCCACTGTTCTGGAGCACATGATGAGCACAGAGCAGAGAGGAGAGCTGCCCAAGACCCTGACTGACATGTTCTCACACTTCCTGCTGGTTCAGACAAAGAGGAAGAAGAACAAGTATGGTGAGGGACGTGAGACAAGTCCACATGAGCTGATGGAGGCCGACGGGGAAGTTCTTCTGAAGCTGGGGTGGCTGGCGTTTGAACATCTGGAGGATGGAAACATCATGTTCTATAAAGAAGACCTGGTGCAGTGTGGTCTTAATGTCACAGAGGCCCCTGTGTACTCAGGAGTTTGTACAGAGATCTTCAAAACAGAGTGTGTGATCTTCCAGAAAACAATCTACTGCTTTGTTCATCTGAGTGTTCAGGAGTTCCTGGCTGCAGTCTACATGTTCCACTGTTTGACAAACAGGAAGAGAGAGGCTTTCCTTAAAGACAGCAACATCATTTTTCAAACTCCTGAAAGTGATGACTTATCCCTGGATGTCTTCCTGAGGAGTACCATGGAGAAATCCCTGAAAAGTGAAAACGGTCACCTGGACCTGTTTGTTCGCTTCCTTCATGGCCTCTCTCTGGAGACCAACCAGAGACTCTTAGGAGGCCTGCTGGGTCGGAGAGACAACAGTCCAGAAATGATCCCGAGAGTCATCAACAACCTGAAGAAGATGAACAGTGATGATATCTCTCCTGACAGAAGCATCAACATCTTCCACTGTCTGACGGAGATGAACGACCTCTCAGTACATCAGGTGATCCAAGAGTTCCTGAAGTCAGAGAACAGATTCGAGAGACTCTCTGATATCCACTGCTCTGCTCTGGCCTACATACTGCAGATGTCAGTGGAGGTTCTGGATGAGCTGAACCTGAGGAAGTATATCACATCAGAGCAGGGACGACTGAGACTGATTCCAGCTGTGAGTAACTGCAGAAAGGCAAAGTAAGTCCAGATATGATTAAATATGAGTAAAAATAAGCCGTTTAGTTCTTCAAATATATACTATACAATATCTAGGTTTTTGAAAACAGTGTTTATCTTCAGTCACTTGTATTTTGTTATAAGTTTTCTTGAGCTGCTTTAAATGCTGAGTGAAAATATGTCTTTTTGTAGATCTAGTGTTTACCAACTTCAAGGTCACAGGTCATTTGTTTCATAATAATCCCTACATTTACTGTTTTTTTTTAAAAATATTATTAGTGTCAGTAATAACAATAGTGATTATTGTTACAATAAATGTTATTACCATTACAACTAGGGCTGTCGTGGTAACCGCATAAATGAATAATCGCGGTAAAACAAGATTTCAGCGGTGACCGCACGTTGAGTCACTTCACCACACATAATGCAATGTGTCAAATCTAGCAAAAAAGTGTGAAATGAGGAAACATCTCATTTTAGCTCTCACCTCGCAAATATGCCTAGTATCAATAAATCAATTTTTATTTGTATAGCACCAGTTCATAACAAGTGTCATCTCAAGACGCTTTACAAAAACAGCAGGTCAAAGACTTTACTCTTATTTCAATATTACAAAAGAGCAGGTAAAAAGACTTTACTTTTAGAGAGAGGGAGAGAGAGAGAGATAAGAGAGAGAGAGAGGGAGAGAAAGAAAGAAAGAGAGAGGGAGAGAGAGAGAGAAAGAGAGAGGGAAAGAGAAAGAGAGAGGGAGAGAGAGAGGGAGAGAAAGAAAGAGAAAGGGAGAGAGAAAGAGAGAGAGAGGGAAAGAGAAAGAGAGAGGGAGAGAGAGAGAGGGAGAGAAAGAAAGAGAAAGGGAGAGAGAAAGAGAGAGAGAGAGGGAGAGAAAGAAAGAGAGAGGGAGAGAGAAAGAGAGAGAGGGAGAGAGAGAGGGAGAGAGGGAGAGAGAGGGAGAGAAAGAAAGAGAGAGGGAGAGAGAAACGGAGAGAGAGAGAGAGAGAGAGAGAGGAGAGAGAGAGGAGCTCAAGGCACCAGTTCCCCTCGTAGTCTAAGCCTATAGCAGCATAACTAAGAGCTGGTCTACACCAGCAGCAGCCCTAACTATAAGATTTATCAAAAAGGAAAGTTTTAAGTAATTTATTCAAACTTATTTTATTGTTTTCTTAATTAACAACAACGCAGTGACAATCAGCGACAGAGACAAACGTTCACGCCACAGAGCTGTGTGCATGCCATCAGCGGAGCGTGTCCGACACTACACACACACACACACACACATACACACACACACACACACACACACACACACACACACACACACATACACACACACACACACACACACACACACACACACACACACACACACACACATACACACACACACACACACACACATACACACACACACACACACACACACACACACACACACACACACACACACATACACACACACACACACATACACACACACACACACACACACATACACACACACACACACACACACACACACACACACACACACACACACACACACACATACACACACACACACACACAGCTGAAATACAGCACCGTCATGGAAGCAACAGTTATAATCATGACAGCTGGTTTTCAAACCTGTACAGTACGATTTGGCTACAGGATACATAACTTTCTCTCTCCCTCTCTCTCCCTCTTTCTCTCTCTCTCTCCCTCTCTCTCTTTCTCCCTCTCTCTCTCTCTAACTCTCTCTCTCCCTCTCTCTCGCTCTCCCTCTTTCTCTCTCGCTCTCTCTCTCCCTCTCTCTTTCTCTCTTTCTCTCTCCCTCTCTCTCTCCCTCTCTCTTTCTCTCTCTCTCTCCCTCTCTCTTTCTCTCTCTCTCCCTCTATCTCTCCCTCTCTCGCTCTCCCTCTTTCTCTCTCCCTCTCTTTCTCGCTCTCTCTCTCCCTCTCTTTCTCTCTCTCTCCCCCTCTTTCTCTCTCTCTCTCCCTCTCTCTTTCTCTCCCTCTCTCTCTCTCTCTCTCCCTCTTTCTCTCCATCTTTCTCTCTCTCTCTCGTATATGTTCTGTAGTCAATCTTACTGTACAGATTTGTATAGAATGAACTGTCATGGTGTTTTTTTCGTAGTCAAAAGTCTTAAGAGGAGGTGATTCTGGTCATACCTGTTGCTGCTATGACAGTGCTTCACTTCAGCACCAGACGCTGTCTGTCTGCAGCGCTGCTCTGTTCCACTTACTATCACAGCGTTATTAAGAAAATGATCAAATAAGTAAAAGTCACCGTCTAAATAACATTGTGGGCCATATGTCACTGCTGACCCCAGCGTGCGATAATACAGCACACCGCGCTATTGAGCCACCTTGGATCACCGCGGCAGCCCTAATTACAACGCTATTAACCAAAGACTGGGATAATGTTGAATGCTGATTTAAAGGTTAACTCCTGCACACGGTCTATTAAGTAAATCAAGAATATTTTTCTTTGTCTTGATTTAAACCGCTCGGACATTTTTGTTTTCCTCCTTCATGGACTCGAGCCAACATCACGAGATTAAAGTCTGACGAGTTGTGTTTTTCTGTCCTCACTTTATGCTAAAGTAGACCCCAATATATTGTAAGCCAAATTAGCATCACTCTCCTTAAAAATATTTTCAAAAGATACCTTTTCCAACATATCTTGAAATTTGCGTATGTTACTCGCATTGAATTTCCTATGAGGTCCTGTGACAACTTCATTTTTGGTCTTAGCTCCATCCATCATTGTAAGTTGACTGGAAAATGATCTGAAATATCTGAATATAATATTCCTGGAACTGACATATTCTGCATAGAATTTGTCAGTATATTATCAATCAAAGTTGCCGTTTTATTTGTTACCCTGGTTGGTTTACTAATGGTTGGATAAAAATAATTTGCATATAAATTATTCAGGAAATCTTCAGTCGGACAGTGAGTTTCCCCCTTAAAAAGGTTGGTATTAAAGTCCCCAAGGATGTAGCAGGTTTCCCCTTCCTTATTTATTAGTTCCAGTGTAGTGTTCAAGCTATCATTAAAACTATTTATGTCTGTGTCTGGTGGTCTGTAAATACAGCCTACAATCACATTTTTCCCAGAATCGTAACAGGAGATTTCAGTAAACACTGATTCTGTATCAATTTGATCAGATTTGAGGGAAAGATCAGATCTATTCTTAAAACTGTGTTTTTTATGGACATAAACTGAAACACCACCTCCGATTTTATGTTCCCTAACAAAATGAATAGAGTTATACATAGACAGTTCATATAAATCCTTAGTTTCTTCAGTAAGCCACGTTTCTGTTAAAGCAACTACTGAGAAGTCATGTTCTAAGAGTGATAGATAATGCAAAAGCTGGTCATAGTCTTTTGGAAGGCTGTGGGTATTGAAATGCAATAGTGAAAAAATATTTGATTTTGTTGAAAGTGACTTAATATAGGCATTAAACTGGCTTTCTCTATAGTAGTGACAAGGGCCTAGATTAGAGTTTGTTGAGAAGAAATTAATATCAGGATCAAAATTTGAATCATGAAAATTTTCTTTTTCATGATTTAATTAAAATGGGTTAAACAGCATATTGTCTATGTCTAAGTGTTTTAAGTCATGACTGTCCATCAGGTAGGAGGCAAATTCATCATCATCAAGTATAGAGAAAGGAAATAGACTTACACATTCTTTACAAATCCAAGATGCCCATATGCCAGATGACTTTTAGATACCGGTGTACATCTAATATGAGACCCATTTTTACATTGTGCGCAGAAGATGCTCAGAATCATACTTTTTTGACACTGCGAACACTGATCTTGTTTAGTCATATTATGAAAGGAGTAAACATAGTACAGCAACATGGATTCCTTAGGTCATTACCTCATTTCTTCTTGGCTTATGTGAAGGTGGGTGCACGATGAGCTTGTCATATCGTAGGTAAGCTATATCACCTCTCTCTCGTGCAGCTTTCATCTCTGGCAAAAGTTCTCTCCGCTTCTGCCGAACTGTTTCAGAGAAGTCCTCATTTATATAGACATTCAACCCCTTCAGGGTTTTTGCTTTGGCCAGAATGGAGAGTTTGTCCTTATGCCTTAGAAGCTTCATTGTAATTGGACGGGGTTTGTTGCCCATTGGAGCAGGTTTACCCGAACGATGAGCACGTTCAATTTCAATCTGACGGTGATCTAATTTCATCTTCTCTGAAAGAAGGCTCCTAATTTTTTCTTCTGTCTCCGTCCATTTTTCATTTAGAGATTCATCAATGCCATCTATGATGATGTTGTTTCGTCTCGAGTAATTCTCAGTATAATCAATTTTAGCAGATATATTGCGACTAGAGTCTTGCAGTGAAGTAAGGTCAGCCTTAAAGGAATTAACATGTTCAGATGTTCTGGCTTCTGATAGTTTTAGCCCATCCAGCTCATTCTGTGTAAACTGAAGGCTGGTCTTTAAGTCCTGTACTTCCCTTGTCAATTCATCCAGTCGCTTGTTTGACGAGTCCAGAATAATTTGGATGAAGTCTTTGAAGCGATTTTCTTGTAGACAAATCAAATCTTTGTAGAATGTCTTTTGCTGTTCCAAGAGTTCATGAACCACCATGAGCCTGGCCTGGTGTTGACTGGCTTGGCTGCTGCTGGAGCCTGGGCCTGGCCTGGTGGTGGCTGACTAGCTGCTGCTGAGCCTGGGCCTTGATCACTTAAATCCACAGATTTCACTTTCAGTCGCAAATTACATTCATGATAGATCTAAGAGGACACTTAACAGCAAGAGATGAAGTTTCGGTGGAAAAATACTCAGGATTGAGGTGATTTCTGACAGATTGCTGCTGCTGCTCACACTGCTGCTGCTGCTCATTCACATACTGTTGTTTCAAAGAATTAAAACTGTCAGGACTAGTCAAAACATACCATCATGTATTGCAGTTGCTGACCCTGATGGTAGGGTTTGTGATGCTACAGGTGTCGAGTAGCCAGAACCAGATGGGCCAGCAATGCCACTGTCAGTGACACTGCTTGTGGAAAGTTCTTGTACCAAAGTGCTTTGTCCAGTGGTATCCCTAATTATGGAATTACACAGAAAAATGTAGAAAAGTAAAGAAAGGGGTTTATATCATTCCTTGATGACATTCTCTGGGCCAAGATTTCAGAAGGACCCTTGTTATGTGTTAAGCAACAAAAAACATAATTTTAATTTTCAGCGACTTCTGCTGGTTTAAGTGTCAATTATTGTTGATATATTCGAGTGACATGGTGACAATACCTTTCACCACATGAACTTGCATGGTGGGCATCACCTCAGCAGCGTACTGCTCATATTGGGCAACAGTCCTGGAAAGTCAAAATGTGATGCTTAAGTTAACAGCGTATCAGCCAGGTTTTATATACTTCATTATATACTTTATTAATCCCTGAGGGGAAACTCTGGTTTATACTCTGTTAATTATCGAGAGACATTCTCACACACATAGACCCGAAACACACACACATGCACAAACAGAACATGTAATAATGGAGGGATGTCACCTGCCACACAGGGAGCCCACCAGGGATGTTTTGCTGCATTCAAACTATTTCTCTGTGATGTCTTTTAATGATGAAATAATGATAATGAGTCATAATGTATCATATCAGAGTAGTTACTAATAAGAATTACCTTGTAACTATGTTATCTTTTACTATTTATAGTGGCCTTTACAGTTGGACTCAAGCAGTGAAAATTCATGAGAAAACTTACAATTAAGCTCATCTGACAAATTGCTTACCATACAAATTACACTTGGTTCCTGCTCTTCCTCCTCAGGTTCACAATTCTATATGAGACATGGGGTAAAAAGCTGTCATTACGATTTATTTCTACAAATATGCAATAACTACTGTACAATTATAAACAGAACACAACACGATTACACACGTGATGTAAAGCCATAGCTTATGAGGTGTAAAATGGCATAGGAAATGTATTGTTCTTTGCAACAGTATTAAATAAGGATTACTTACATTATCAACATCATCATCACACTGACATGAATCAATGTGGAAAGGCAGCAACTCAATAGGAACTGATATGCCACAAGTCATGCAGTCATTTTTTGGCATTTTCTGAAATTCAGGTGCATCATATGGCAAGGGGGTCGTGTCTATCTTCTCTTGCAGGGGGATAATATAGATGGTGTTCTTTCCATTGTTTGAGGATGACTTCAGTATTTTTGTTGTGTACCCCTGGGAATCCTGGGGCAGGGGAATGGTTTTTCTTTGTCCACTGCCTCCTTTGAAAATAGAAAAAACATTTTATAAGAAAAACATTCTTTCAGAAGGTCAGTGTTCTTTCAACTTTAGGCAAATGTATTTGGTTAGCATATTTCTGACACAGGGAAATTCTAATGTGCTTTACACAAAAGACATCAAGAAAGATGTGACAGAGGACACAAGGCGATACTAATAGAACATTAAAACTGAAAAAAATAAAAACTAGTTCAATTTAAAAACACAAATATGCTAAATTGAATAAATTAAATAAGACAATAAAAGTAACAGTGCAGTGTGCTGATTACAGATAGTCTTTCATAAAACACAACTTTGATGAGTTAATTCTGATCAATAACAAAAAACAAAGAGTCATTAGTTAGTAGTCTTTCTGTTTTGCTGTCATGATCTCATCTGTGGCTTTTTGGAGGATCCAACCACCACGCAATTGTCGTAATTTTGGATACTCCTCAAGGAGTGCTCTGGTTATCTTAAGATGAAAACACATGATATTAGTTTATATATGTAATACAACCACATAGATCTTTATAGACACAGCCAATTTTCTGGACCTTGGTGACATCAAAGCTGATTACAGTCTTTATTATGAAGTCCCACAGAAACAAAATGCTACTCAATAAGAATTTACTCAGAAGTGATTCTGGATTCAACCAGAAAAAAACCCATCCTTATAAATAAAATGGTGTACCTCTGTATGATTCGCATCAGCTGCTAGATTAACAGTTCTTCGACCTAAACCTGCTTGCAGGAGAACATTCTCATCTTTTGGAGTCCTTTCTGTGTGTTGAGGCTGCAGACAGAACTGCAGTTCGAGGAAGTTCTTCAGTGTTGTTGGTCTCGCAGGTTCTGCTTTTCTTTTGAGTCGTGACTGGCCGCCACTGAACATAGCTGGAAAAGACCTTGAAAAAGGACACAAAAATGTGTGTGTGTGTGTGTGTGGGGGGGGGGGGGGGGGATGATAGTATGAAGTATGAATTATGATACAAAATCTGTAATTTTTATGTTTGATAATACCAAAAATACCAAAGTTATGAAAGAAAGAAACAGGTATAGACACATATTTCCAACTCAAAGCTGCTGTAAATGAGAGAAAGAGAGACAGAGAGAAAGAAAGCAGCAGATTAAGTATATAGAGCACACTCTATTGGTGGCATACAGTGGTACAGTAAATCTGTTTACTACAAGTCCCAACCTGTAGACTGTAACTGTGACTTGATTTTTTCTATTATCGTATCAAAGTTAATACAAATTGATATCATGACAACTATAGGCTACTTTGAGTACCACATATCCTCATACCTCCGCATCTCCCCCTGGACAGTATTAGTTGCAGCAGGCTGGCTGACCCCATGGGTGCTGCTGCATCCTTCATTTACAACTGAGGGTGGGCCCTCTGGCTGCCTTCCACTCACTCTTCTAATGCATAACAGAAGACTTTTCACCGCATTTTCCAGCTCGCCAGTGTGTTCCAGAGAAGAAAGAAACACACAGCACCACATAGATACTGTAAAAAACATACCTGCTACTTGATAGGAAGAAATTAATTCTGGAAGTGATTTAACGAAACTAAACAACGTTAAGTGCTTTGTAAGCAACAAGTTATGTCAGGAGAATACTGAAAGAGCAAAAACCGTTGAAGCAGGGTGCATACCTGGTTAATTAAAAAAATGTGACTGTTGCACCCCTTGTAAAATAATTGATGTTCCCCTTTACAAATGTAACAGATAACTTTACACACGGCTTTGACACGATAAGTTAGTATTGGTCAATAAATGACATTACTAATGCTAGTATCCAATACCCAGTGAGTTCATATTTATCAATTACTGTTACGTTGGAAAACACTTTACTTTCCGTAATGTTTCCTTGTAAGGGCGATTAATTTCTACAAGCACAAATTTGTTTTGCTACAGACGTCTCGCAAAATGTGTCGCAAAACTCAAGCAGCGCAGATTCACGAGAGAAAAGTTTTTTTTTTCTTCAAGCTCTCACATGTTATTCTACAAGCTCTCACATCACATTCTACAAGCTCTCACATCACATTCTACAAGCTCTCACATCTCATTCTACAAGCTCTCACATCACATTCTACAAGCTCTCACATTTTGCAACATATCTACCTTCATAGTTTATCTGATCAATTCAAGTTTGGTGTCAAATGAAAGTAGACAAGTTGAAGAATAAAAGTTGTGCTCAAATCACACGGTTTCGAAATAAGGCGTGGCCGTGGCGCGATGTCAAAGTTTGATGTCGTTTTTGGCATTGCGCCAAAAACAGTAAATGCTTATAACTCTACTATGCAGTGTTCAATCATCACCAAAACATTCATGCATGACAAAGAGCCCGCCCTGAACACATCCATGATTGAATTTTTTTAATTAGTCACAGCGCCACCTGTTGACAACAGGAGGTCACTCCGTCTGAGCACTGTTTCCTATGCACTAGCCATTCAACACAGTTGCTTGAATCTCCCTCAAAATCGCTGTTGACCATCCAAAGAGCTTGACCATACGACCTTTACAAGCACAAAGTCCTGCGTGAAAAGCTGTTTCCTTACGGACGCGTTGTTCGCCATCAAACAGGAAGTAGTTTTTTCACGGGCTTAACATAGTCGCACAGACCCAAAACTTCATACATATAATCCTGGTGATAAACATCTTATGTTGTTTAAGTAAATGGGGGTGGCTTAATTGCTCAGTGGCGCCCCCTTCAAATTTTCAAAATGGCTTCCCCATAGAAGGTTTTTTCACGTACATTCATGAAAATTGTTACGCATATTAAGCTTGTCAGGACGGACAAAAAATCCTCTTGCAGCGTTTCAAAAAACCCGACAGCAAGTCCACAAATTAAAGTTGAATTTCACAATAACGGCCCAAAATCCCGATTTCAGCCTTCCTATTTGAACAAACTAGTCCGAGGGATCTCATGTGTTCGACGCAAACTCAGCGTTAGCGTGTTCTAGATGAGTACAACATATCTCGTTGTGCTCTGCATGTTATTTCGTCAAAGGGCGTGGCCGTGGCGTGCATTTGAACTTTTTTGTGTGTTTTGGCAACCTGCCAAAAAAGCAAATGCTTATATCTCAGCAATGCACAATATGTTCAATCATATTACAATTTCTCATGCATGATACGGGACCCGCCCTGAACACATCCATGTTTGAATTTTTTAAATAAGTCACAGCGCCACCTGTTGACAACAGGAAGTTACTTCTACTCAATTAGCATTAGCCATTGCTACGCGGTAGCTCAATTCCCCCCCAGAATTGGTGTCGACCATGCTAACACCTTGGCCATCCAAGATTTTCAAGCTCAAATGCCTACGTCCAATGCTGTCGCCATACGGACATGTTCTTCACCATCAAACAGGAAATAGTTTTTCCACGGGTTTAACATAGTCGTACAGTCCCGAAACTTCTTACATACACACTTTAAAATGCTATGTTAGTGCTGCTGGGTTATAGGTTGGGTTGATTTGACCCAACATTGGGTTATAAAAATTGACTCAGGCTAACTGTCACTAATGGCAAATAGTTTGCGCTAGCTAACAGTTAACTAGCTAAACTTAAAACCGTTATGTTACATTAGTCAACCAAGCAATGTCACAGAATAGCTAACGGTTTACCAGTTAGCTAGCAGTCATTTCATTAGCTAGCTATCGCTAACAGTTAACTTGTTGTCTAATGTTAGTGTGAACTCAGGTTAACCTTCAAACCCGCGGGGGCGTTTGTGTCCTCAGCCGACATAAATGTTACTATTTTTCAGACGGCGTCACAGTTTCAATTTTAAAGCTAGATGGAATATAGCCTACAGGTATGTAATGAAACTACACGATATACTTCATCCATTGGTACCAAACATGACATGCTATCATGTTGGGAAGAGTGTAAAGAAGAATGAAGAATGTAAAGATTTTTGATTACATTGTATAGCCCAGAATTTATAAATTACACATTACAGATGTTTAAATTACTATTATCAGCATATTTTAATGAATGCATATGTGAAAATGTTGTATTTTTTGGTCAGTTTTTCCCTTTATGCTTTTGTTCTAATTGTTTTAGTTCGGTTACATATATGTTGTATTGTTTTTCTCTCTCTTTCTTGAGATTACTTGTGATTGCAATCAATTTCCCCCCTATTACTGCTTTTAATGCATCCCATATTGCTGGGTTTGTCTCACCATTATTATTTTCCTCCAAGTAAGTCTTTATTTCAGCTCTGATTTGCTCAACAACTGATTTGTTATTAAGTATTCCCACATTTAGCCTCCATATTGTATTTGTCTGTCTACAATTCAGGAGTATCTTTAGGTAAACTGCACTATGATCAGAAACATCTGCCACTCCAATCTGACATGCTTGTATTATATCTCTATTTTCTTTTTGCATAAAAAAATAGTCAATCCTGGAGTAGGCAGAATGCGTTGATGAGTAATGACTGAAGTCTCTTTGCTGAGGATGCAGGTCTCTCCATACATCAAAAAAAAAAAACATTTCCTCCCACACATTTTTAACCATCTTTGTTGTAAATTTCTTATTTCTCTTCACACTGGTCGTTTCCATGTCATAGTCCATTATTACGTTGAGATCACCTCCACATATGCATATACCTTCTGCTTCTACTGCTATTATATCAGTAAGGATTTGAAAAATTCCTTATTACTCTCCGGTGGGGCATATATGTTCACCAATGTTATTAATGTCTGCCCAATTGTTCCTTTAACCAAAATGTAACGTCCCTCTTTATCCTTTATTTCTTTTTGGCATTCAAACTTGATTACATTGGATATTAATATTGCTACCCCTCTTTTGCGAGTATTAGAGTGTGAACTATAGAAAGTGTTTCTAAATTCAAATCTTTTTCATTTCTCATGTTCTGATTTTGATAAGTGAGTCTCTTGAAGGAAATGTATCTGCATCTTTTCCTTTTTGAGTTTGGTCATAATTTTAACTCTTTTGACTGGGTTTCCTAAGCCATTAACATTTAGAGACATTACTTTAATCTCCTCTTGTTTTGTATTCATGAACTGTTATAGTTCTATTATCTTTGTAACAACACCTCCACAAGCTCTTAGTAAGATACTTTTGAACAATAAGTAACGTTTTGAACCACCCTTTAGAACATTGCACTTTAACTAAACACAGAAAAGGTGACCTCCATAAAGAGATATCAACAAACTTTGTTTCATGTTGACTCTCTTTTTGTTTTGAGGGGGAGAGCCTCTCACAGTGAAAGGGCCCCCTACTAGTAGAGAGGTTCAGCCCACAAGGGGTTAATCTTCACATACTAGACCAACAGTTTTATCTCCGTTCCTCTCAAGCCGTGAGTCCAGATATCTATAACCCTTTAAACCAGGCAATTGTTCGGCTTACCTTATTTCTTTAAGAGATTATGCCTTTCTTTTCCCCTCTCATTTAAACTAGACTTAAATTAAACACTCATTCCACAGCATCATTCTCCCTGCACTGGAATTCCTGCAGCCGTCTCTGTGCAGGTCTGCTGGTCTCCCGTGTTCGATCACTCGAGATGTGTTTCCATGCTGCGTTCCCTGTTGACAAGAGCTTTTCGATGAGGGTAGATTCTCCTGAGTTGTTTCTTGTTTCTTCCACTTCATATCCTCTGCACTGCCATACGTTTTCACTCCGTTAGCCCAGTGGATGCACATCTTGTTTAAGGGTGTCTGGAAACAGATGCCTTCCCCCTTTAAATTCTAAATTTAAAATGCTGTTGTAGCATCCCCACCGAGTAGTCGTGGTCGAAGTAAATCCTGTTTCCAGCGAGTTTTATTATTTTCTTCTCCCATGCCTTTTTCAGTACCATCTCCTTAACTGCAAACTGCTGAAAGTTTATGACAATAGACCGCAGAGATTGTCCCGGTTTGGGCTTTGGGGCGCGTTGTATCTGGAGGTCCAAATGTTGACATAAAGGGAAATATGTATGCTCTCAATTGTAAGAAGGTTGTTCTATGTGGTGTTAATGACAAGTGACAGCAGCCAATGACATGCGCTCATATTCATAGTTGAAGTGCGCATGTATTTCAAGTGAAGTGTGTGTCAATAAAGTTTTTTTCTCCCTCCTGAGAGAGTGTGAGAGGGTTTTGTGACCCTATTTCCATATTTATTCTTGCAAATTTCTGCTCAATGTCCTCCTTGAGCGCTGTCACCTCGTTTCTCATTTGGGACATAATTTCGTCTTTAAAGGTTTTTAGGTCCGTTTTCAGCTCGTTTTGCATGTTTTGGATCTGTTTGCTAATGCCATTCAGACTGCTTTGAAATGAGGCCATGCTAGAATACTTATACTTTAATAATATACTTTATTGTCATTGCACAAGAGTACAACGAAATTTACTGTGCTGTGCCTGAAATAAAAAAATATAAATATATAGAATAAAATCATATATATATATATATACCTACACAAGTACAGTAGAAAATATCCAAAACACACACACACCCAATCATCATTATTTTGTAGTTAAATGTGTAAACAAGGCAGGTTGAAGCAGTATTGCACTATTTGTCCCATGGTGGGTCAGTGTTTGTCTAACCCTAGTGATGGCTTTTGGATAAAAACTCTTCTTCAGTCTGGAGGTGCGAGCCTTTAGTGCTCTGTAGCGCCTCCCAGAGGGTAACAGAGAGAACAGGTGGTAACAGTGGTGGGTATCATCTTTCACAATGTTGTTAGCTCTACGGATGCAGCGGGTACTGAAGATGTCCTCCATATGACTCTCTGGAGACTTCTCCAGTCTGCCTCTGTACAGTTCACATACCGCGCTGTTAGACAGTATGTTAGGACACTTTCGATTGAACAGCGGTAAAAGGCTCTGAGCAGCTCTGCGGACAGGTTGTTCTTTTTCAGTGTGTGTAGAAAATAAAGCCGCTGTTGAGCCTTTTTAACCAGGGCAGAGGAGTTAATTGTCCATGTGAGGTCCTCACTGATGTAGGTCCCCAGGAACTTAAAGTTGGTGACCCTCTCTACTTCCTCTCCCCTGATGGTTAGGGGAGTGTGGTCCTCATGGTGTCTCCGGAAATCAATGATGAGTTCTTTTGTCTTTTTAGTGTTCAGGGTGAGGTTGTTGTTCATGCACCAGTCTGTCAAGCTGTCTATTTCCTCTCTGTATTGTGTTTCGTTGTTGTCTGAAATCAGTCCCACCACCGTCGTGTCATCTGCAAATTTGATTATTGTGTTTGTTGGGTAAGTGGGAGTGCAGTCGAATGTGTATAGTGAGTAGAGCATGGGACTCAGAACACAGCCCTGTGGCGCCCCGGTGCTGAGGGTCAGACTGGGAGAGACAAGGGTGCCAAGTCTGACTGTTTGTGGGCGTTCGGACAGGAAATCCTTAATCCACATACACAGAGTGCTATTTAAACCCAACTCCAGCAGCTTGGAGACCAGCCTGCTGGGGACAATGGTATTAAATGCGGAGCTATAGTCAATAAAAAGCATTCTCACATACGTCCCCTTCTGGTCTAGGTGTGTGAATGCTATGTGGAGGGCAGTGGCAATAGCATCCTCTGTGGACCGGTGTGCCCTGTAGGCGTATTGGTGCTGGTCAAGGTTGGCAGGGAGGCTGAATTTAATGTGTTTTAGGACCAATTTCTCAAAACATTTGGTGATGATGGGGGTAAGTGCTACCGGTCTGTAATCATTTAAGCAGGTGATGTTACTCTGTTTGGGCACCGGTATGATTGTGGCTGACTTGAGGCAGGTGGGTACTATGGCCTGGGACAGTGACAGATTAAAGATATCTGTGAAAACCAGAGCAAGCTGGTGTGCACAGTCTCTGATCACTCTCCCTGGGATTCCATCTGGTCCCCCAGCCTTCTTGGCATTTACAGTGCTGAAGATTATCCTCACCTTGTGTTTGTAGGGTCAGAGGGGGTTCAGCTGCATCTGGTGGGGGCGTTGCTCCATCATCACTCTCTGCAGTATCAAAGCGTGCAAAGAAGTGATTAAGCTCCTCTGCAAGATGGGTGTTGTTGTCTGGAGGTGGTTGCTGGTTTCCCTTGCAGTTAGTGATGTGCTGGATGCCTTTCCACATACATGCTGGATCTCCGTTGGAGAAGTGATCCTCAATCTTCTCCCTGTAAGCAGCCTTAGCCTGCTTGATACCCTTCTTCAGATTGTGTCTGGCTGTGCTGTACTGCTCTCTCTCCCCCGATCTGAATGCTGCATTTCGCTCCTTCAGCAGAGCCTGGACCTCCTTGGTAATCCAAGGTTTCCTGCTTGGGAAAACTCTGATGTGTTTGTTGATAGTTATGTTTTCAATACAGGTCCTGATATAGCAGAGAACAGTGGTGGTGTAAGTTTCTATATCTGGGTCAGAGAAAAGGCTCCAGTTGGTGCTTTCAAAGCAGTCCTGCAATTGTAGACATGCGTCTTTAGGCCAGGTCGCAACAGTTCTGGTGGTGGGTTTCAGTTTTTTAATAATGGGGCTGTATGCTGGGGTCAGGAAGAGTGACAGGTGGTCAGATTTTCCGAGGTGTGGTAGTGTAGTGGAGAGGCTCTGTATGCTTTAGTTATGTTAGAGTACACACAGTCCAGCGTGTTAACTCCCCTAGTTGCACATTTGACATGCTGGTCAAATTTTGGCAGCACCCTCTTCAGATTGACATGATTAAAGTCTCCAGCAGTTATAAAAACGCCATCAGGATATGTCTTCTGTTGTATATCTATGTTGTATCTAACAGGTGGTCGAGTGCTAACTTCTGGTGTCTGGTGGTATAAATGGCTGTCACCACAACTACAGAAAACTCCCGCGGCAGGTAGAATGGTCTGCATTTCACTGCTAGAAACTCCACATCTGGTGAGCAGTGATTTAATGACGGCGGTATTTGTGCACCAGCTGTTATTCACATAAACACACAAACCACCGCCGTGGCTCTTACCAGAGTGCCTGGTCCTGTCACTGCGTTGTGTGGAGCGGCCTGTTAGTTTAATGCCGTTGTCTGGGACCCTCGGGTCAAGCCAGGTTTCTGTAATAATCGTCACGCAGGCATCCCGGGTGGTTGTCCGGGATGATAATTCCAACCTCAGCTCATCCATTTTGTTACTCAGGGACCTGGCGTTAGCTACAAAAAGGCTCGGTAGCGGTGGTCTGCTTGGCGCTCTCTTTAGCCTGGCCAGGTTTCCCGCCCAGCACCCCCTCTTCTGTTTACGTGTCTTCTGCTGCCTTCAGAGCCACCTGCCCGGCAGGGTGATCCACGGAGAGTCCGGTGGTTGTACAAATTTCCTCTGGGATCTGATACGAGCGGTGAAAGGCACTCGTTATGGGCATTTGGTGCCTTGTCCCGATGTTTAAGAGTTCATCTCGACTGTACGAGAACTTTAGCTCACTCAAACCCACACATATCCACTCACACAGCAATACAAACAGCCACCATACACAAAGTTTCAGGGAGCACTGAGCCGCTGCGTCTGTGCGCGCCGCCATCTTCCGCCATATCAGGCGCTATCGCTAGCTTCAGGTGCTAGCATGTTCTTCTCCGTAGTCGGGCACTTTTTCTCCATCCATTTTCGTCCATGCTGCTCGACCGTCACACCGGAAGTCGTCTTTTTTTTTTTTAATCATACATTAGCCTATATATCCATGTGTTGAGTTATAGTGATGTCTGCAAAATTAGTCCGGCCCACTTGAGGTCTCATTTGAACAAATCGGCCCCCGACCCAATAGGACTTTGACACCCCTGTCTTATGGTTTATTTTAATATTAGGTTTGTATTCATATCAAATGTGTTTTTCCCTCTAAATTAATTTTGTTTTTGCAACAAACTACTTTAATCTGTTCAATTTATGAGCAAAACACAAACACAAACACCAGGTGTACGCCTCACGTTTTGAAAAGTTCCTCTTGATATTCTGTTATTTATAGGAGTTCAGAATCAGCAGCAAGCAGCTGGATATTAACATTTTTAAAACGAAGCCATGAGAAGCTTCAGTTTTGATTGGCGCAAGATACATTTACAAGAGGGGTGTGCGGACAGCGGACCTTCTCTCTCTTTCTCTGAAGCTGCATGGAGCCATGAATGCGCCTCTCTCTCTTTCTCTCTCACACCCTCTCTCTCTCTCACTCACTCACTCTCTCTTTCTCTCACTCTCTTTCTCTTCGGCAAGACACTTAACCCTGCATTGCTCCTGCTGCTTCGGTGGCGGTGTATGAATGGATTAGTGTTGTACTTACTCTCTTTGGATAAAAGCGTTTGTTAAGTGAATTGTAACACATACACACACACAGACAGTGATTACAGTTCTCCGTTGCTGCTTGGATTTCCGTCAATTTCAAAATTGTAATATTTTTAGTCAGTGTCAGACAAAAAAAGTCGAGCAGAATATGGGTTACTGACAAACGTGCAAAATGCTGTTTTTAATGTCAGGCATTTATCTGAATCCTGTAACACAAGTGTAGTTTTGCGTCTGTGTGGCATTTCAATGCAATTCATTTACCAGACCAAAGAAAAAAATACCAGGGAAATAACAATCTATAACATGACAGAGTTTACCGTTAAAGTTTTATTACGTACAGGCAGAGCAGACAGTTGCTGAGTGCTCCGCTACCGGACACACTCCGTTAGTAACGCGCAGCACGACAACAGGTGATACAACACATTACCCACACAAAGCACCACGCGACATGAATCACCTTTAAACTAGTGGTGGGCGATATAACGATCTTAGATCGTGAAGGATTTTAACGTGCTGACGATCTGCCAAAGCAGAGAGATAGAACCGGGCTAATGTATTTATTCTATCATGCTGCAGTTTATGCTCCGACACAGACGCGTCTCTCCCCCCCCCCCTTTTTTGCTCCGCAGCGGTAAAAACGAAAACGAAACTTAAAAGTAAAGTCCGCAAAAACAACTCCATCCCGGTTATATGCAACTGTTCTGATTTTTTTCCAAACCGACACACTGTGAGCAACAGTTAACTTATCTGCATAGTTTGCACAGTTAAGTTTACATCTCAGATAGCGACACAAGAAACCGTTTAACGAGCCGGAGAGACGTTCACAGTCTGCACAGAGTCAGACAGAGGAGCTCAGACAGTCAGTGATGAGAGATATAACCCCGGTGTTTAAAATGTTACTGTCGGTGTTTTCTGCTCTCTCTCGGTTTTTAAAAGTTACTTATCAAGCTTCTCCACCCGAAGCTCACCTGTTGTGATAACCGAACTTATAGGGATTACACTAAACGATGTTACAAAGCAGCAGGCAGGTGAGAGTGAGTAACCATGGTGACTGTCTGTCTGTCAATCAACAATGTCCCGCCCCCTCTATGAATTAAACTCTTCTGTCAGTAAAACTTACTTTGATCATGTGTCACAGAATGAACACATTCTGTATTATGTTTGATTATATATAAACTAAACTAAAGTTAGTCCAATGATGTCATAAAAAACAACAAAGGCTGCAGAGCCTGTATGAAGCTACAGCTGTAGGATCTCTGCAGGGCTAAAATAGAACAGAAACACAAGAACTCGAAGTCTACATGTTTTTAAATGAATGAATAACTGCGTGAAAATGTTCCTGATGAACATAAAAAGAGGACACATAACTAAATCATAATTTCAAAGTGGTGAGGAAAACCTTCAAATTGTGCATAAATATTGATCAAATTGAGGGAAAGACATTTCTGTTGCTAAAGATGTTCTGGGTGAGAGACCTCCAGACCTCCTACAAAGATGATTTTAAAATAGATTAAACTAGTTAGCACAGTTTTTGTGCATTTAAAAACATTATACAGGGAAATAAGTTTGGTTGAACTGGTCAGTAACTTACAGATTTGTCTAAAGATCAGTATGGAAAAAAATGATATTTTTCCCATATCGCCCACCTCTACTTTAAATTGGACCGTTTGATGACATAATTCTTACATGTTATATTAGCTTAACAAGCTAGCACTAGTTTACTTTTAACGACTGAGTGGGTGAAAGTTATTAAGTACAGTACTGCATAAGTTCTGTCCAATGTAAAAAAAAAGAAGCCTTCTTGTACTTAATAAAAATATACTTCTTACTACACTGAATTTATAGAAAATCTTTCTTTGCTAGTTACTTCTCAGATTCAGATTTATAATGCAAAATAGGATGAATACACTATTTGTCAAAAATATCTTTATTATATGCCCTGTGAATTCACAAGGTATCCAACTACAGGTATGTACATAACTCAAGTAGGATTAGATCCAACTGTAGCAATGACAACAAAATGAGGAACACATTAATGCATTAAAACAAATATATAAATAATATTCTGTAAAAGGTACATTTTTGCAAAGTAACTGTTTTTCATTTGTTACTCCAGACTAAAGTCTGATGTACTCTAACTTCTGTAACTTGTTTGAGGGTATTTCTGTGTTGTTACTACTTTACGCTGCTTAAGGTTAAGAACAGAGTCGGCTTCTTATTTAGTATCAAAACAATCAGAATCAGAATCAGATTTATTGTCCAGGTATGCTTACACACACAAGGAATTTAACTTGGGTGAACTGTGCTCTCTTATGTACAGCTACAACATTAAATATCAACAATAAACATAATAAGAAAAGACTAATATTTACATGACTAAATATGAAACAGTGCAGTGGTGAATAGTGCAAAAGATGCTGAAGTAACATGATGATAAGTAAAATGCAGTTATGTGACAGATGAGTCAATTAAGATGTCAATTCAAGTATTTACATAAATAAGTGTGCGTGTATTGATCAATGATTAATATATATATACTGTACATATATGTATATTCACAGTGACGGTTGGTTTAGAGTTATTTCACCGTGACAGGTCTGACACTCTGTGACTGTTTAGCGTTCATCAGAGTGACAGCCTGGGGGAAGAAACTGTTCTTATGACGGGTCCTCATGTATCATGATCTAATCTCAAAATGCTCCAAAAAGCCTCATTTGAATGTTAGAATAGCTAGATATTTCCTCTGGGGGACAATCCCCCCAGACCCCCCTAACTTGATTTACTTTTCAGAGTTTCACTTCTTTAAAGTTTTTTCTGCTTTAATCCCATAAACACACACACACACACACACACACACACACACACACACACACACACACACACTCACCCACACACACCCTCACCCACACTCACACACACACACACACACACACACACACACACACACACACACACACACACACACACACACACACACACACCTATACAGGTATGGGTGGTTTACTAGGACACTTTATCCATACCAGGTCAAATACCTGTATATAAGGACCCACCTTTCCCCTTGGCCTAGAGAGACATAGGAAACATAAAACTGCTCTGTATGATCTCAGCAACAACTACTCAGAATGTTATTATAGTAATAGAGTCTGGAGATAGGAAACCTGACATTTCACAGGATAAAGGGGACGGGGCGGGAGTAGGCGTTTCCTAACACAACCCTGAATTATGAGGACCCCCTTGTTTATCAGGACATAACCCATACACACACACACACACAAACATAACAAAACCCTTAGTTATGAAGACCATACTGGTTTAACTGGACATAACCCATACACACACACACATAACAAAACCCTTAGTTATGAAGACCATACTGGTTTAACTGGACACAACCCATACACAGACACACACATATCATGACCCTTAGTGATGAAGACCATACTGGTTTAACTGGACACAACCCATACACAGACACAAACATATCATGACCCTTAGTGATGAAGACCATACTGGTTTAACTGGACATAACTTTTATGTTTGGTTTAAATTTTAAGTCTACCTGCTCTGTCGTTAATTTACTGCTCTGTGTGCCTTTGAATTGCCCCCTGGGGACAAATAACGTTTTTTGAATTGAATTGAATCCCACACACAAACATAGCAAGATCATTTTTATTAGTATTACACTGATGTATCTAGTCATCACCTAAACCTAGACTTATAGCCAACCCTTAGTGAAGAGGATAATCCTGGGGCCTGTACTATGAAGCAGGATTTGGGGTTAGCGATCTAACTTCAGGGTTAACCCTGGGTTTTCAGTCTTACGAAGGTGGTTCACTTCTTACCTGGGTATATCGCCATGGTAACTTATGCTGCAGCTGAAATATAACTGCTAAAATTGTTAAACACCCCACATGAAACAGTCAGAGCACATTCAGTTAAGGGGAAACAGGAGTTATTATAGTCAGTTCTAATGTGAACTAAAAATGGGAATTTTTTATGTAATAAGCCGTAGTTTGCACATTAATAATTGCCATTTTTTTCTATTTGTCAGCCAATTGCCGTTTTTGCATTTGTTGATGCAGCTGTGTAACTTTAGTCTTTGGGAGGTTGTTAGACATGAGGATCCGCTGACGGCAGACGCAGTGATGATCGTGATATATGAAGCTAACTCTGCCCCTTTCATGTGAACACGCTCTCTGAAACTCGAGGGTTCACTCATCAGGTTGATAACCAGCTTCATGTGACTGTTAAACACGGATAATTTATGTCAGGGTTAGTAAAGCCAGATATCCTAAAGGTACCCTGGGTATGTTGAACTAGCTACATAGTTTAGGCCCCTGGCTAACAGGACATCAACCATATAGTGGTGATGCATGGTAATCCAGCCTGAAAAGTATCACATAATAGAAAGGTATAAAGTAGTTTTGAAAAGGCAATATAATTTGAGTATTTGATTTGTCTAATGGAATGTGTATTAATAAAGCATTTTACTGACAGTGATATAATGCTATTGGTATGTGTGACATTATAGAAAATAATTTTGACTGAGTCTGTAACCAGTAGAAGTGAGTAAAGAGTGTCTTTAGAAAGGGTGGACCATGTTCTCGTTTTTTTCCCACACACTTTGTAGTTCACGGAATTGGATAATTGGCAGCAGCACCTGCACCACGAAAGTTTAGATGGTGAGTGAAATATGGAGATACTTTGACTATACAGTGAACAGAAAGTCAACCCCTTTAAAACTCTCTTATTTTAGGACTGGGCTTAAACCTTTACTTTTTGAAAAAAGTTATAGTTAGGGCTAGCACTGGCTCCTATAAATTATGCCATAGGCTTAGACTGCTAGGGGTTCTGGCACAATGAGTCTCTTGGTCTCTGTAACTTTACAACTAATGTCTCATTTAAGTTATTAACCATAAAGCTTCCTGAGATTCTTGATCTCCCTTGACTGATAGGTTCTATAGGCTTGTTTTTGTGGACGGACAGCTGTTGTGGACCTGTCTGACTCCAACTGCTACAACTATTAATATCAATAATTATTTAATTATCACTTCTGTGATGCCAATGATTATCTTAGAGCTGTTAAACTCCCAACTGCAATAATTTAAGGGTAATAATACCTGGAGGACTGATGCTATAAAGTTGTCATTGCTAATATTAGGCCAGATGACCTCAACTATGATTATGATTAGTCTATTATAATTACTTATATATTTATATTACAAATACTTAAACCATTTTTTTGGCATTGTAGCAATCAGTTATTGTGTTTGTCTTGTTCTCTCTTACTGAAAGCCTTTCACAGTCAGTAGATAGCTGTTCAACACAAGTCTGGTTCTGATCAAGGTTTCTGCCTGATAAGGAAGTATTACCTTGCCGCATTTGATTTGCTAGATGTTGCAAAGTGTAATTTAGACTACAATCAACACAGGTACATTTGGAAATGTGAATATGCAACTCAAGTCTTATAATATCACATTCACATCATTAATGCATGATATATCAGAAAATATATATCCTATGATGATGCTCAGATGTATTCTTGTGGTGTGCATGACAATTTTAGACAAAATATTTCATCTGCAGCCATAACATGATCAACAGAGTGGTAAGGAGCTAATAAAAATGGATAATATAATTCAAAGTGATAAAAACTCGGCAGCTTTACGGCAGTTAACGTGTTAAGAGGGTTTAGTAAACAGAGCGGGGCTCTCAGTGTTAAGTGACCCATGTGTTGGGCTGTGTTAGGTGTTCAAAGACGTCGAGTCCTGTGAGTCTGTGAACACAACATTGGCGACGAGGATGGAGTTTTCTTTCCCACCTCTCTCTCCCTTCCTGGCGCTTCCCGGCGAGCCTCCGGTGCCCTGGGAACGTTGGCATGAATCGTTTGAAACATATATCGTGGCCGTCGGCCTGGAAGACGCCGAGGACGCACAACGGAGGGCTATACTCATTCACAACCTGGGCAGTGAGGGACAGAGGATCTTCAGAACACTCGGACCCGCTGCTACATACACAGAGTGTGTCACACTGCTGGCTGGACATTTTGCTGCTCCACGGAGCGTCATTCTCCGACGGATCATCTTCCGCCAGCAGAGGCAGCACGTGAGTGAGTCCGTTCACCATTACGTAGCCGACCTAAGGGGCTTGGCTAGCCTCTGCCAGTTTGGGGCTTTGGAGAATGAACTTATAAGGGACCAATTAGCTGAACATGCTATTGACCCAAAAGTCAGAGAAAAGCTGTTAATGTCAGCTGACGACTTAACACTTACAAGGGCAGTGGAGATAGCCTTCCAGTTCGAATCAACAGCACGGTTAGCATCACAGCTAACACCTGAGTCTCATTCGCCACCCAGACTGGTCACGCAGACCGTAAGAACCACCCCAGCTACGCTTGACCTGGAGATGAGCTGCCTGGATGTGAATTTTGCTGGGGGTCGTAACACATCATCGCAGTGGAAGTGTGGAAATTGTGGCTCTTCATCGCACACCACACACAGCCCCAGCTGCCCAGCTAAAGGGCAGAGGTGTCGACGCTGCGGCAAACAAAATCATTTTGCTAAGGTCTGTCGCTCTAACCCCTCTGATGCCACCCGAACAACCGGCCCTCCAGCACCAACGACTATCCATTCAGTGAGCTCACCTTCCCGGCCATTCAAGTGGTGCACAGTTGAGCTAGATGGAGTGTGCCTTCCACTGCTGCTAGACACTGGTGCATCACGGTCACTGCTGAACTTGTCCACAGTGCGGCGACTTTTCTCCCAACGGACAATTAAGCCCAACGCAGAGGATTTATATGGCTATGGCAACTCTAAAATTAGCATGGCAGGCACAATATCCTTTCCTGTTCGCTATGGGACAAGAGCACTCATGTCATTCACATTCCAGTGTCCAAGCATGGCGCTAACCTCATGGGCCTGGATTTGTTTTGTGACCTGGGGTTCTCTCTTGTTGATAACACCGGCTGCACAATCCAAACTGTGGGCCTGTCATGGCAACAACGATGGCCCTCCCTGTTCAATGGCCTGGGCTGTCTCACCACCTTTAACCACCAGCCCCTGCTTGACCCTGCAATACGCCTTGTCATTCAGCCCCTGCGACGCCTGCCCCTTGCTCTGCGTGACGACGTCTTCACTGAGCTGGGGAAATTACTGGACGTGGACATAATCGATCAGGTAGATGCGTCACCCTGGATCTCCAATTTGGTGGTGGCAAAAAAAAAAGATGGGGGACTGCGCCCATGCATCGATCTCAGGTCAGTCAATAAGGACAAGTACCCACTACCCACAGTGGAGGAGCTGACTGCTAAGTTCCATGGCTCCTCTGTGTTTACAAAATTGGACCTCCGCTAGGGCTACCTACAGGTTCCACTACACCCAGACAGCCGGAACCTCACAGCCTTTGTCACACACACCGGGGTGTTTCGTTACACCCGGATGCCTTTCGGTCTCAGCTCAGCCCCCAGCTGTTTCCAGAAAATAATGTCCACCATCTTTGCAGGTGTCCCGGGGTGGTCATCTACCTGGACGACATAGTGGTGCATGGCCCAACAGCAACAGTCCATGATGAGCGCCTAACCAAGGTGCTTGGCATGCTTGCCAGTCACAATCTCACACTGAACAGGGAGAAGTGCGCCTTCTCTGTACCCACTATTGACTTTGTGGGTTTTCGCCTGACTGCTGATGGCCTTAGCCCCCTCCACTCCAACGTGGAGGCTGTGCAGCGCCTCCCGGAGCCCACTAATCCAACTCAGCTTGCCTCCTTTCTGGGGATGACAGCTTACTACTTACGTTTCCTGCCCCAATACTCCTCAACCATAGCCCCACTGTGTGACCTCTTGAAGAAGGATGCGCCCTGGATATGGAAGCCAGGCTGCTCTGCAGCAATCTGCCATCTTAAGGAACAACTCATCTCCCCTCCTGTGCTGGCGCATTTTGACCTAGTGAGCCCCACAATCCTGACCTGCGACGCATCCAACACAGCAGTTGGCGCTGTGCTGTCCCAGATTCAACACGACACAGAGCGCCCTATCGAGTTCGCCTCTCGCTCTCTCACAGCAGCTGAGCAGAAGTACTCTGTGGGAGAACGAGAAGCACTGGCTTGTGTCTGGGCATGTGAGCGATGGCACATGTACTTGTATGGCCGGCATTTCACACTGAGGACTGATCACCAGGCCCTTACAACCTTGCTAGCATCAGCAGGGTCTGGCCATAAACCACTCAGGATCCATCACTGATCAGAGCGACTTCCGTGTTAGTCGAGCATGATGATCGACCTATTTACTAAGCACCATACTAGCTTCGTTTAACTTAAAATCAGCTGCAAGAAATTACCATCAAGCTTCGAATATAAACCTACATATATATATTTAGTTATTAAAACATCAAGAATAGTATTACGTACCAGTCTTTAATTCCAAATTCTTCATGTGAATCAATAGTTTCAGCACTCCACAGCTGCTTCATGTTGTAACCTTCACCATTAAACTCAGATGCAGCCAATCACTGATCAGAATCTTCCTGAGTGACTTCGACTCCAGCCAATCCCTGACCAGGGATCTGTAGCCAATGAACGGCGCTCGTTCAGTATGTGGAAATGTGTGAAAACGTGTGTGGGAGAAGCCACACCTCCAAAGTAGACGCTGATACACAGATACACACTGACACACAAAAAAAATAGATTTTTCGGAATATGGGGACATTTTGAGAAAAAGCGAGAGGGCGTTGGTTGCAGCTTGCTGAATGGCAAAACACTGTGAGGACATTGCCTTTGTCCTCACAGTTACAAGATGTCCTTATAATGTAAGTATGTAAACCGGCTTATAGTCCTCATATACAGGTCAAACCAACACACAGTCACACACACACACAGACACTCACACTCACTCACTCACTCACACACACACACACACACACACACACACACACACACACACACACACACACACACACACACACACACACACACACACAGTCACACTCACCACTCCCAGGTGTGTAAAGCTCAGTAGAGTATTGGTTGTCTAATCTTGACTGAGGTCAGTAACATGTTGGTGTCTTTATTGACATGAACAGCTGTATGAATGTTTGGATGATGTCTGTAGAAAGTTGACATTTGAATGATCCACAATAACAGAATGACAAAGTCTCTCTACTTATTTTAGGGACAGACTCACTTATTGGACCTAGTTATGTTGTTATGTTATCATCTGATGGATCATTCTTTTTATTCACATCTTTTATTCTTTATTCAGATTGATGAGATGCAGTTTGTCAGAGATCAGCTGTTCTTCTCTGGCCTCAGCTCTGAAGTCCAACCCCTCCCATCTGAGAGAGCTGAACCTGGGTGACAACAAGCTGCAGTATTCAGGAGTGAAGCTGCTGTGTGAGGGACTGCAGAGTCCAAACTGTAGACTGGAGACTCTGAAGTCAGTTCTCTTCTTCTCTGTTTGTGTTTTACATCTCATGTGTTTGATTATCAGCTGAAACACTTTCATGTTCACATGTTTCTGACGTCCATGAAGTTTTAGATTGAATGCTGTTCATGTTTATTTTCTTGTTTGACTCTGCATCATAAAAAAATCTGATTTTTACTGAAATAGTTTAAGTGGAGTTCTTTAAGTTTTTAAAGTTTCTGATTTTTATTAAATGTTCAAAACTGAAGACACAAGATTATCTGAACTGATATATATTTTATTATGAAGTACACACACACACTCACACACACATACTCACACACACACACACACACACACACACACACACACACACACACACACACTCACACACACACACACACACACACACACACACACAGACAGACAGACAGACAGACAGACAGACAGACAGACACACACACACACACAGACACACACACACACACACACACACACACACACACACTCACACACACACACAGACTCACACACACAGACACACACACACACACACACTCACACACACACACACACACACAGACAGACACACACAGACTCACACACACACACACACACACACACACACACACACACACACACACACACACACACACACACACACACACACACACACACACACACACAGTCACACTCACCACTCCCAGGTGTGTAAAGCTCAGTAGAGTATTGGTTGTGTAATCTTGACTGAGGTCAGTAACATGTTGGTGTCTTTATTGACATGAACAGCTGTATGAATGTTTGGATGATGTCTGTAGAAAGTTGACATTTGAATGATCCACAATAACAGAATGACAAAGTCTCTCTACTTATTTTAGGGACAGACTCACTTATTGGACCTAGTTATGTTGTTATGTTATCATCTGATGGATCATTCTTTTTATTCACATCTTTTATTCTTTATTCAGATTGATGAGATGCAGTTTGTCAGAGATCAGCTGTTCTTCTCTGGCCTCAGCTCTGAAGTCCAACCCCTCCCATCTGAGAGAGCTGAACCTGGGTGACAACAAGCTGCAGTATTCAGGAGTGAAGCTGCTGAGTGACCTTCAGAAGAATCCAGACTACAGTCTGGAGACTCTGATGTGAGTACAGGGTTGGGTTTAGTCCATCCTGGTCTCTACAGGGTTTCACTAAACACAGTTCAGGATTCCTACAGTCATTAAAAACCTTGAAATGTTTTGGAATTTGAAAATACAATATTTCCAGTCAAAAAGCAGATGCATGGAGTGCTGCATGGGTGTTGTAAATTATTTTGGTAATTAGTTCCTCTGGTGCTCTTCCGTGCGGGGATCCAACTTCGAAGTTTTTGAAGAAGTCTGAGGCACTCAGAGGGTTCAGCATAAAAAGCCTTTAATTCATCAGGGCTACAGATTCATAAAAACATGTTTCAGCTAAACAGGCCTTCATCAGGGCAGGTACAAAATGGCAGCCAAGCTACTTCCTTTAACGGTTTACAGCCAGTCACATGATCAGTAGTAGTCACATGGTTTAGTAAAAAGGTTACACATTTAAACAAAGAAAGTTAATCATCAAAATGTAAACATCATACCAAGGCAGATGAGAACTACAATTTAGAAGTGACTAAATATACAAACAAATTACTACAAAAGTGCTGAAAAAAACAAACAATACACCAAGAGGAAAGGAGAAAAGCAAACAATACACCAAGAGGAAAGGAGAAAAGTCCAGGGGGCTCATCTATCAACAGTGTGTGAGCACGGATCTGTGCGTAATGAGTGTGTAAGAACATTCCCACGCAGAGTGGAATTTATCAACTTTCGTTCTTTTACTTAGAAATGTGTGTAAATATAAGCACAGCTCTGAGCATGCTTACACACAGAATCTAGAGGTAGAACATTGAAACTACAAATAAAAAGCACCACAAGTGTCACAGCACGCCAGAATCCATCTCAACCTAGATGCATGTTCCGAGTTTTTTTCAAAAAAAATCAAAACACAAAATAAGTGATTTTGTGTGGTTTGAAAACAGACCTGTTGCCTAATTGGTCTGAAAACCTTAAAAAGTCAGCTGTGACAGGCGTTACTTTGAAATGTTACATCATGGCTCGTTTTGCATTATTAGATGATTTGGTGAACCGTGAGCTCCGCAGTAAGTTCAAAAGAGCGCACTGATCCGTTTGGTCCAGCTTGTTCTGTTGGAAGAGCGTCACTGTTTGATTAATCCCCCAGAGAGAGCTGTGCCCCTGACCACGCTGTAAATGTTCAAGGGTGAAATTGTGGAGCAGATACTTGTCGCTTTTGTGCCGTGATGCGTTGTTATTAATCATTTATCTGGGTCACTTAGCGCGAGAGTTACTAACCTTATTTTATCTCTTTATTTATTAATCTATTTCTTTATTTCCCTTTTTTATTCAACCTCTTCCACTTCCATTCCTGTTGTTATGAAGCTCCTTTTCTTTGCTCTCATAGTCATTATTCTGGCGAGGTAAATATATTCAGGTGGTTTTTAAAGAGGTGTGTTGTTACCGTAAATGGTTAATTGGAGGCGTATCTGAATGCAAATGTCCCCGAACGTGTGCGAGCCTGCAGGTTAAGAACATGGGATTTATCAACACTGATTACCTACCGATGTTCTTAACCAGCAGGCTTGTGCACGTTCTTGTAACTTAAGTGGAAGTCGAGTTAAAACTCAGAACATCAGCATTACAATAATGCTCATTAATCTCTCTCTCATTTCTAGCATCTTAATTGGGGGGAAAAAAAAAATGTATCCCCTCAACATCCCAATGAAATGCATATTTAGGGCCCGAAGCACTGGCAAGTGCGTAGGACCCTCTTGAAACCCAAGGAATTATTATTAGGGCCGAAGCACTGACAAGTGTGTAGGACCCTATTGGAACTGAAAGGATTATTAGCTCATATTGAGCTTCTCAGGACGGACTAAAAATCATCTTGCAGCATTTCAAAAAACCTGACAGGAAGTCCACAAATTAAAGTTGAATTTCACGATAATGGCCCAAAATCGCTCAAAATCGCTGATTTCAGCCGTCCTATTTGAACGCACTTGTCCGAGGGCGCTCATCCGATCGACGCAAACTCGGTGTCAGTGCGTTCTAGACAGGCTCAATATATCTCGTTGTGCGCTGCATGTTATTTCGTCAAAGGGCGTGGGCGTGGGCGTGGCGTGCGTTTTAACTTTTTGGAGGTTGTGCCAGCCTGAACTGCTCTACGTCAAAATTTTCTGTGATCTTCACGCTGACTATTTCAGCATACCATAGTACGACTTTTACACAAATCGGACTGCACGGCCTGCTGCTTAGCCACGCTCCACTGCTGCTGCACTCCCGCGGTCGCAACACACCCCGACATGCACAGGGGTGCGAGGGCCCTTCATCACCGCTTGCGGTTTTAATTCTGTTTGATTTCATCCCCGATTGTACAGCCCATTAGCATTCCATCAGACTTATTTATATTTAATGTGTACCCTGAAATTACTCTTTAATTACCTTCATTAGTACTTCACCTGACTGTTCAGGCTTATATAAATAAATTCAGATATCATCAGCATACATTGCCAATTTGTGATTTTCTCCTGCTATAGATATGCCTTTTATTTTTTGTTCTACCTTAATATATTCTGTCAGCGGTTCAATAGATAGTACGAACATCAATGGTGACAATGGAGCCCCTCGTCTGGTACCTTTTGAGATCTTAAAAATAAATTTACATTACTCCATTAACTCTAACTCTGGCATTAGGCTGCTTGTACATAGCTTTCAACCAGCTTATAAAGTTGGTGTGAAGTCCAAATTTACTTCGGGTTTCAAACAGATAGGTTCGTTGTTAATCTTCATGTCAAACACTTTTTTAATTCCAGCTCATCACAGAACGACTCTTTACAAACTGACAGATGTTTACAGACACTTAAATGTCTGCTGTGTCTGTTTAGCGTCTTTTTAATGTCCGTCTTTTCTCCCTTATTAAACTCTGCTAATGTTGAGAAGTTTCACTGAAGTCTGATCCAGTCAATTAGTGATATTTGATAAGGGGGCATGTCTGTCCGTAAAAAGTCTTCCTGGAAGGCTGGTGTCAAGTTTCCTCGATCCTCTGTGCTGAAAATAAGAGACCTGAGACGTCCATCAACATGGCGGCACAGAACGACTTCCGGTTCAAGCCACGAAAAATAAGAGACATGAGGAGTAGCCATTCAGATTCAGAGCAGTTAGACATTCTTCATCAAACTGATTACAGCAAAGTTAATGTTTGTTATTTTTCTGTTATTTGAAGTCAGAATAAATTCAGTTTAATGATCTCTGAAATATGACGTGAAGTTCTGTTAACTCTGCACCAAACAAAGAAATGTTCTTCAGAGGGACACTTTTTCATTTCCCTGTGAGGACACTTGAGATAAATCACTTGAACCTTTACATCAGTAAACGTTGAATCAGCACTTCCTCTTTCCCCTGAGTGTGTTTAGGTCTTAACATGACCTGTGCTCAGGTGTGTTGGTGGGGCGTTGCTGTCTCAGGGGGCAGAAAGCAGCTGCACCATGGACCAACAAAAACCTGCTCTAAAGTCATGGTGCAGTGTTTCCATGCTATTTAAAGGCTCCATTAGTAAGATGGTGAGATGCACAGACACAGACAGGTTCACATTGTTCTTACACAAGGCTCGTAACACACACAGGGACAGATTACACACAGCACACCTGTGAGACACTGCAGTTCATCCAGGTGGAAATAACTCTTTAAAGTGTGTTTAATGTCTGCTGTTATTTCTGTCCCAAAAGGCCGAGAAAATCAGAAACTGCTGCTGCTAGATTTAAACACAGTTTACATGAATCAACAGTAAACACATCACTCAACTGCCTGTGACATGATGATGATGCCTTCAAGGACTCTCAGAAAACACATCACTCAACTGTCTCTGACATGATGATGCCTTCAAGGACTCTCAGTAAACACATCACTCAACTGTCTCTGACATGATGATGCCTTCAAGGACTCTCAGTAAACACATCACTCAACTGTCTCTGACATGATGATGCCTTCAAGGACTCTCTGTCCCTTTAAGCTTCAAGTCACCAACACGATTGACCAAGAGAGCTGAAAGGTGGCGTGCTACTTTACCCGCCCACTTCACTTCTGAGCAGGACTGAAGTCCCTGCTGCTCTTCATACTGGATGTTCTGTATCACTGATAATCAGAATAATCATGATAACGATGATATTATATGATCAGAATAATCATGAAGTCTCTCTCAGAGTGTAATCTCTCATTTATGTCTTTTTATATCAACAGCTTGGAGTGGGTCTTTAAAGAGAGGATCCTGCCGATCACAGAGCTGGAAGCAGCAGCTGGTGTGTTGGTGAGTCTTTAACTGGGCTGTGTTACTGGGAGACTGACAGACCAATCACAGCGCAGGTGACTCTCAGTGCTGCAGTCTGAGTTGCTCTGAGATCAGCTCCACTGTCACACACAGGACCATGACCTCGGACATTTTTCTATTCTCATAACGGAATTTAAACTGCTTCATGACTCAACGACCGAAGATGAACTCTTTGATTTGGATATAAATGTTTCTGTTGCAGCGCCACCCTGTGGACAGGGAGGCTTCACTGAGTTTTTAAAAGAACTACAAACAGGATGTCTGGATCCAGGTGCAGAGTCAGCACCTGAATATTTGATGTAATATGAGATGATATAAAAAGAGCTGAATAACATGCAGACTCAATCATTGATATTCATTCATCATGTCAGGGTAACAACGGACACGTTATCAAACTATCTTTATTTTTAACTAATCATTCTGATGTTTATTACACTTTGATGTTTGAACCTTCTGTTTTTATTATCTCAGGATTTTAAATAGAAATAAATTCAATCTGTGGAGGGTTTTATTTGAATAATAATTCATGTTTAGGTTCTGTTGCTGCTATCACAGCCAGCAGGTGTCACTGTTTCCACAGTTTCCTCCCAGACTGATCGATCTGAAGAGATTATTTCTGTGTCAGGAAACACAAAGAAAGATAGATGATGCCAGCTCTTTTATTTGTTCTTATGTTTTTATATTTCATGTTCAAGTTTAATGTCTCTTTTTGTAATCACTGCCCCCTAGTGGACAGGAGTGTGGAGCGTTCCAAAGGCAGAAAAATAATCTTTGACTGGACTTCTGTAATGAAGGGAAGTGTGAAGGAAGTTGAGCTTTCTTTGAGTCTCTCTGTAGTTTGTAACTGAATACTTGGACTCTTCTTCACTTTAGAGGGAACATGTTCTCCTCCACATTTCTTCTTCGTCTGATCTAATTAACCCCGTGTTTTAAGATGGGCTGGTGTTTCTGCTCTTGGTGTAAACCCAGGCACAGTGATCTTTCTGTCATGTTGTTCATGTGTGTTACTCTTGATAATTCACTCAAATAATGTCTCTATATTCTACAAGTGATTTACTTTTTAAATAACTGACACCATGTCAACACAAAGTTTCATTGCTTCCAATCCGCCTCTTATACGATGGCCATGTTGCATTAAATAACATCAACCACTTCTGTTTATTAAATATCACAGTCGGGATTTTATCCAGGCTGTACATTAATATTCTTCTTTGAAATTAAACTTCAAACATGAAGTTGGTGTTATTTTCTGATGTTTATGTTTTTGTCCTCTTGAGTCGTTTGTTTTCAGATGTTCATCAGGCTCCAGGTCCCATCGAGGAAAAGTTAATTCCTCATGATTTAATTCATGAAGCCGACCCGAAGTTTTTGATGACACAGTAAATATAGGCTTTAGTTCAGTATATAATTCATATCATTATTTTAGTTTCATTGTGGACAAAAAAAAAGCAGATTGGAGCATATTCCAGACAGACACAGCATGTCCCGGTTACCATAGTAACAGTCCCTGTAACTACAGTAACTCACTGTCCCTGTAACCATAGTAACTCATATAGTAATTTACTGTCCCTGTAACTATAGTAACTCACTGTCCCTGTACCCTAAGTAAACCACTGTTCATGTTACCATGGTAACAGTCTGTCTCTGTAACTTTAGTAATTATAGAATTTCCCTCGGTATCAATAAAAGTGAGAGTGGACAGAGACACTAAACGCAGTGGCAAACGGAAAGGAGGGGGACTTGCGCTGTTTATTAACACCAGATGGTGTCACCAGGGACATATTACTGTGAAGGAGGCAACGTGCAGCAAGGACATTGAGCTGCTGGCGGTAGGTCTCCGACCATACTACATGCCCAGGGAGTTCTCCCACGTCATTGTTGTTTGTGTTTACATCTCTCCGCGAGTGCACGCTGAGACCGCGTGTGACGTCATCCACTCCACCATCGCGAGACTACAGACACAACACCCTGATGCATTCATTGCCATCTCTGGGGACTTTAACCCTGTTACATTGGACTCAACACTACCGGACTTTCACCAGTTTGTAAGCTGTCCCACCAGGAAGAACAGGACAATAGACCTCCTGTATGCAAATGTTAAAGAAGCTTACACTGCCATCCCTCTACCACCACTGGGGAAGTCTGATCACAACCTGGTCCTGCTTAACCCACAGTACAAACCACAGATTCAGAGACACCCAGTAACCACACGCACCTTCAGAAAGTGGTCTCCTGAGGCAGTGGAGACACTTACATTGATGGGGTCACACACTGCACAACTGACTACATGAACTTCTGTATGGATGTTGTAGTTCCCACAAAAACTGTGCGCTGCTTCTCGAACAACAAGCCCTGGATTACCAGTAATGTCAAGGACATCCTTAACAGGAAGAAGAGGGCATTCAAGGAAGGAGACAAGGCAGAGCTGAAGCACGTGCAGGGGGAACTCAAGGTCCGGCTCAGCTGAACGCAGCTACATTTCCTCTCAGACTTTCCTGTTGTCCTAGTTCATCTTTTTTTCTATCGTCGAGTACGAGGAAGAGATCGATCGTCAGCGCAGACTGCTGGATATCGTTTGGAAACCTCACATCATCTTACACAGAGCAGGTGAGGAGTTAACTAAATTATTTTAAATTAATATACAGAGATGTTTGATTAGTTTTGTTCCCAGTGGTGTTACTAAAACAGTGGAGTGGTGGGAACATTTAAAAAATATGTATTTCTAAGCCGAACCATTAAGTCGTGACATTAGCATATTTGTTATTTTCTCCTTTAATAAAACATAAGTGACCTCAAATTAAGACTTAACTATTTTAATCCCTCTAATGTATCTTCTTCATATTCTTTTGTTAATATTTTTAATGGTCTCGTGATGCAAAGTTGTGCCTGAAGAAGTGAGTATACTCTTAATTAGTCCCTACATGTTTTAAGGGTCCCGTCCTAATCGGGCTCTGTTGTAATCAGTGACATGGAAAACTCCTGCAGATTTAGTTCACCTAATAAATGAGCCTTTTGTTTTTACACACTGACACTCTTCTGCTGCTCCACTTAATGGAGTAGAGATTGTTATGAAGTCAACATAAACCTCAGAAGAGGAGCAGATCTGATCTTTTTAATGTTGACAGACATCAGACTGAAACACCTTTATGCCTTGAATGTCCAGTTGACAATTGTGCAAATCCTGCGGAGACTCAAGTATGAGGCTCTGACAGGAAGTGAATCCTCTGCTCTGATGGAAACTCCTTTCAGTCTGTAAGAGGACAGAAATGGATAAATCACTGTAACAGAAAAGTACACAAAGGACAGTCATCTCAATACATTGCAGTTTTTTGTTCACCTCTGGGTTACTATATACTGACACTGTCATGCAGCATATACTACAAGTTCCCCTGAGCTTCCTGCGTCCTATTTGACTCAATGTGAGGAGCAACAAGATATTGAACACCTGTACTGGCTATGTACTGCTTATTTCATCTTTCCATAGATGATAGGCTAACTGATGGTGATGTAAACTGTCATTATTGTGACACTAATGACTCACAGATCATTAATTCATTGGCTGCACTTCCACCAACCTCACATTCTTTAACATAATATAATCAAGTAAACAATGATCCAGCAGGTCTCAGTTGGAGCTGGGGTGGTCGTGTGAAGATATCACCATGAAGCAATACAACTGAGCACATCCAGTCCCCGTCTCCTGCAGCAGGATAACATCCTTACCCTCCTGGCTGGTGTCTCTCACTGCAGTAGACAGTGGGAATCTGGTGGTCTGCTGGTAGATGCAACATTAAAGTGTGTACGCTGTACAGACTTTTAATAGTGTCTGCTTCTGATGTTGGACCCCTCTCCCTCTCAAACAAACACACAGGCTGGTTACGTGAGCTAACGCTACCTAGCTAACTCATAATATGATATTACAGTTACAGTTGAGTATCATAGTGTGTCATCATGTCAGCAACATAGACTCTGTGTTTAGTAATCAGTGTTTACTTACTTTTAAAGTTGGTTCCAGGTGAAAAGCTCAAAGCTGTGTCCTCGCTGCTCCATCTGTTGGAGGACGTTAGCTACTGTACGTCATTGTTTACAACGTCGAGGCTTGATTTTCCTCTGGTCGCATATCACCCACCAATATTATTACGCGGGAACTGTGGAGCATGCGCAGAGCGAGTAGGCCAGTTCAGCTCTGGTTGAGTGCTATATGTAATAATAAATCTCCTCCAAACTACGTTTTCTAACACAATAAATGGACTCATTCAAACCACATGAAGACGTAGACCTACTGACTCTGGTCTCGTGTCGTGTTGCTCTAGTAATTGTCAATAAAGGTTTGTTAATAAAAAAAGTTATAAACACGAAGACCTCCGAGTTTTTCTTGGACACTTGTACTGTACAACGTTCTTTCACTTCCCAGCATGCTTTGTGGTACTCGATAAACTGAAGATATTGAGTTGTTTAATGCTTTAAAAAGCAGGTGTTGTGTTTGTTAGTATTTGTAATGTGTGATTTACAGTAGAATGGTTTGTTGGCTTGGGTTCATTACTAGACTGTTTTTCTCCCCCATGAGTCAGAGGGCTGTTGCTGTTGGTTATATATTTTGTTGAACACTCTCTCATCGGTTTCTCATACATATCAGAGTGCTTTTGAGTGTTCTATGATGAGAACCCAGTCTGAGTCTCGAGGGGTGGAGTGGGGCGGGGTGGGGCGTAACGAGACAGTGATGATCCACTTGTTAAAGTGAATAACTCTAACGGCTCAAACAGCCTCTCTCTATAACCTTGGTTTTGACCGTTCTGTGACGTCATCAAGGCGCAGGTGAAAACCGAACGTGCCTGTCAATTCCATCCCATGGTTACTAAGCAACTAGATCGCAAATATTACAACTACACATTTGAATTGTAAAATACAATTTTAAAATTAATCGATTAAGGCTGTATCGATTCTGATGATATTATTTATTTACATTGATTTATTTGTTGTTTTGAAAAACGAGACATGTCTGATGAAGGTGAGGTCAGTCTGAGAGCAGATAAATGGAGAACAGCGCTACCTGTTGGCTGCACGAGAGTACAACACTATCCCTGTTTTGTATTCAGTATGGCGGGCGGATGGGGTCTTAATCTTTGTACATGTTTGTGTCTATGCCGTTGTGTATGTAGCCTGTTATGTGCGCGGATAAGTGAATGTTTATGTGTAAACATAGGCCGATATCTGATAGCAATGCACAGTCATTGACCAACATACAAAACCATCCACTTCGACATGTACATCAGCTTCTACATGCACTTCTACGTGTACATAACAGAGACACACAGCAGTACACAGGACTAACCTGAAAACATGGACTCATCTACATGATGTTGTTACTCTGTGGAGTTATTGTGTTTTATACAAGTGTTAAATGATGAACAACTGTGTTTCCTGAATGTTCATCATTGATCAACATCAATAAACATATAAACAATTGAACTTAAATTCATCTTCATCTTTTTAATTGTACTTGTATGAGAGGTATTAAGGATCCAATAAAGGGTGGCAGCAATCACTTCAGGGTGTCGGGTCAGGACACTATTTTTGATGCAAGGTGTGAGTGAGGAAGAAAGATGGAGAATCCAGTTCCAGTTCAAGCCATTTATATAAATTTCAGGTGAACAGTACAAGGCATGAGTTTGAGGCCTTTCCTTTCCTTGAAATAATTTAACCTATGTGTGTATTTGTGTGTGGTTCTATAATGAAAGAAATAAAAGAAAGACAATTAGGAATGTGACTTATACATAGAACATTCCAGAATACAGACTGCTGAAAACACTTAGCAATCAATGCACTTTTGCAACGTAACAAGCTATGCTACTGTTATCAATTAGCTAGCAATTAGCATGTATTTAAAGTGAAAAAATAACATCAGCACTTAGAAATTGAACAGGCAAAGTTGCTATGAACAATACAAAAGACATTCATTTCCAGCAACACTCAACTCACTTGTCTCACGGACGCACACAGTAATAATAAAAGTCTGTCAGAAAGTACACGAGTCCTTTTACTTGAATCCAAAACTTGTCTGGGCATGTCTCCCTCACTGCGGTTACTTCGGAAATGCGCTGTGCATGCTGCGTTCAGGGGCGCTCAGACAAAGAGCAACACATTCAGGTGCACTCAGAAACGGGAGATGCAGAACAAAATACTAACCTGAACAGGCCTTTTTTACAGTACTCTAATATTCCTAGTCACAAGTTAAGTACATTTCTAAAAGGTGGAAAATATTTACTTTGGAAATGTGTCACTTTGCAGCTGATAAGTTTTTTCAGAGAGGACATTTGAACAGGGGCGGCTGTGGCTCAGAGCTGGCCGTCTCTCAACTGGAAGGTTGGGGGTTCAATCCCCAGCTCCTGCAGCAACATGTCCGATATGTCCTTGAGCAAGACACTCACTCAACTCACTGAAGATGCTGTGCACTCATGGACTCCAGTCTGCCCTCAGTCCATTCATGGACTCTTACTGGTCTGTTGGCAGTCTGTGTCCAGAGGTCAAACCTCTGTTCTACCAGCAGGATCTACTGCAGAGAAACATACAGGAGCTCCACAGCAGCATCCTGGAGGAGACTAGCTAGTAGTACATTATATTACCATTACAGGTAAGATGTCTTACAGTTTTATCAGCCACCCTGGGTCCTACAGGGGGCTTCAGAGGACCTGCTGGGAACAGTACAGTGAGCTTTAAAAGCTCTAAAAGTTGTTCTGGGGAGCGATCTCTCAGAGACTCCCTCTGTGCATTGTTGATGTTCTCTTATACTATGGACTATTGGTCTTTGCGTCCCATCTCAGTTATGTCCATCATTATGATATCCATTAGAGTTATGTTGTATACATATGTGTTTATGTCTTTGTGCTGTTTTTATGATGTGTATTGTCTGTATGGAACTCTGTTAAACCAAATTGCCCCTCTGGGACAATAAAGATTTTCCAATACAATCCAATTTTTTAAAGTGTTCAGTACTAAACAAATACTGTCAAAATATGAAAGTACAAAACTATTTTATTTTCAAATCATATATTGTAAAACCACGAGGTTAACAATAAATCTCAAGAAACAGCTGAAGAACAGAAGTGCTTACCTGGAGACTCACCTGTGGGAACAGTCTGGCTCTCTCTCCACCAGCTGTTGAACGTTCCTGCGGAGGATGAGTCTCGGGATGCCGGGCTGGTTCGGGGTCGGGATCAGGACGGATGTCCAGGTCCAGCGCCGATCCATCATCTAAAGGTGAAAAGAATAACAACCTTCACACCACAGCTCATCATCATATGAACATACAACAAACAGTTCTACTGACTTGAAAAGTCAGAATGTTTAATATTAAATTCAAAGTAATGTTAGCTCAGTGACAGTAAATATCATGGATTAAATTTGACACTAACAACAAGGACATTGTTATTCACTTATCATCACTTAACACAACAGCAATAGCAGAATGAACACACATAGAGAAGAAGCATAAAAAAATCTATGGTAACTTTTCTGACTCCATGTAAAAGACAAACACAACAAATAGTCAGAATGAGAAAACTCTTTAAAATAACTTCCTCATTAAGATTTAAATTGTTCCTTTGTCAAAGTAAGCCCACTTTTAATCAATAATAACTGATCTCATGAAGGATAAGTCTTTATCAAGTTAATAATGGACATCAGATGTGTTGTGATCATTTCAGGGAGAAAGAGCAGCTAAATGATATGTCATAGTATTTCCTGCATATCATTGTCTCTGGGAATACTAAAGTTAGTATTGGGACAAAGGTCCCACAGAATCTATGAATTTATAGAAATGTGACACAGCTACTTTGAGTTAAAGACATAGATTGTTATTTTCAAATGAATTTCTAAACTAGAAAACAATCTAGATAAATCTTATTTTGCAGAACAAGTTTCTCTACTTTCTAGTTCACCGCATATTTGATGAGGCGCATTTAAAATATAAAATATATTATTATACACTTTATACACATGCTGATCTACTTTTTGTGTTAACTGTAATAGGCCTACATAAAACATCCCCAACATTTAAAAAAATAACAATAATAGGGCTAAAATTGATAAGGATTTGATACAGTGTTCGTTGCTAGGTTACGTAAAGTTATGGAAACATTGTTATTATTTTTAGCATGTATGCTAGTAGCACTAGCATGCCTGTTGTTTAACAGTTAAAGTAGATTTATTATGGGGAGACAAACCGAATAAAACAAATCAAGAAATCATCTTTTGGTTTCCCTAACAGTCAGATATCACACCTATTCCAAACACAGTTCAACTCCAAATATAAAATATACTTTAATAATATTTACAAATGGGAATTTTGGGGTTTAAAAAGTAGCTCAAATCTTACTTTGTCGATGTAAAAACAGGGCTTTGGTCAGGGCAGGTCAACAGTGAAGGTCCAGGTGGAAAAGTCATCTTTTTTGGAAGAAATTGTTCACTTTAAGGCAGCAAGAAAAATCCATGTGTGCTTTTCTGAGCGTTTGGGATTTTGTGAGTTTGAATGTAATTAATTTAGAAATAATGCACATGGAGATAAACCATAGCAACCATAGAATGTTGTGATCCGTTCTAAAACCAGGTCTGTTCGGACTGTCACGTCTCACCTGGACACGTTTTATCCAAAGGATATCACCAGGTCCAAACAGACATATCAAAATAATCCTCATGTAAGTAGACCACTAAAGAAGTTTAGATGTTGATTTCTTCTTACTTGTTCACAGGTGCTCAAGTTGTGTCTCCATATTAAATAAATAAACAGTAAAGGGTCCTTTTAAGTTTAGTGGCCTGATAGCCAGCAGCCCATTATCATCATGTTAAGTGTAGAGTCCCATAGTCAGACACGGTTATGAGGATAATAGTAGGAATATTAGTAATTATATTAAAATAAATGATATTAGACACAAAACAATGAACAGTTTTAAATAATGTCAGAATAAAATGAAGGAGGGATGGACCTTTTAATGAGGATATTGTTTTGCCCCACACCAGTCACATTTTCCATTTATAAATCAATGCCTTTCCATGCTACCATTCAGAAAGAAGAAGAAATGGGATTTGTAAACATTGAAATATGAATTGAATTTAGAAAATTACACAACCATACACTTAAATAAAGTAATTGGTGAAAAACACAATGCATTAGTCTTGATGTTTTGGAAAAAATAAAATATCCTGACATTTGTTATTGTTTATTAAAAGCCTGACATGTTTACATTTTTGATTTGACTCCAACTAAAATTCAGCAAATGATACATAAACTTAATGATCATAAATTGAACATTTGAAATGGGGGTGGAATATTGATATACAATAACAGAATATTTGTATTGAATATATTTATTACAATTTGTGAAGCGTGTTTGTCTGTCTGCTGTCAAATTTAGTAACACATGTAAATGGAAACCTCCAGATCAAAGAGGACTGAACAGTGACGTCACCATCTCTGAGTAACAGCTCTTCCTAGTGGAAAGCTGTGGTAATGACAGGAAAGTTCCTGAACACTCTGGAGCTCCTCCAGTTAGAGTATAAAAACTGAGACAGTCACACTGCTGAGACAGAACACAACACAAACAACACAGAAGAGAACACACTTTAAGAGTTTCATCTCACAACAAGAGGACTCAACTCACTGAAGATGCTGTGCACTCATGGATTCCAGTTTGCCCTCAGTCCATTCATGGACTCTTACTGGTCTGTTGGCAGTCTGTGTCCAGAGGTCAAACCTCTGTTCTACCAGCAGGAGCTACTGCAGAGAAACATACAGGAGCTCCACAGCAGGCTGCAGCTGATGGACAAACTTCAACACAACATCCTGGAGGAGACAGAGCCTTTCCAAACCAGTGTGGTCATAAAACCAGTCTCCTACCAGCTGGACAAAGAGGGAGAACACTTTGGCCTAACTCTGGACACTGAAGGCTTTTCCCCAGAGGAGCTGTCTGTCAGACAGGTGGGCAAGAAGCTGAGAGTCAGTGGGAAGACAGAGAAGAAGCAGGAGGACGGGAAAGGCTGCTCCTCTAACACACTCCAGGAGTTCAGACAGGAGTTTGATCTGCCTGAAGGCCTGAACCCTGAAGCTGTCACCTGCTACCTGGCTCCAGACGGGAAACTCCACATCCAGGAGGTCAAAGCTCCATGTGTTGAGGAGGCTGAGAGAGAGCTGACTATCAAGAGGAGGTTGGAGGAGGAAACACAGCAGAGTGTGTGTTCACACACAGAAGACAGCAGCACAGAGACACACAGCAGTACACAGGACTAACCTGAAAACATGGACTCATCTACATGATGTCGAAAAAATGTCAATGGCATGTGTTCTCTCTAGTTGGCTGTAACAAGACACTGAATATGAGTTTTTATATATTATCATTTTGCTTTTTGTTTTGTCCAAAAATCATAAAAGAATATTTAATGTACAGTATTATTAAAAACTGGGGAACTTAATAATAATAATACTTTTATATTGCTGTGTTTCTTAGATTTATTTTTTGACAATAATGAGAAAACTTGCAGTTAATTTGCAATTTAGATGACATCTTTTACCTGACTTATAAGAAAAGGAGATTTTTCTCTGGTTCACATCATGGGTTCCTATCACCCCTGGGTGGCAAAAGCTCTCATGGTGACGATTGGAGCCTCTGCTCTAGACTACTAAAGTATTCCCCTATCTATTCCAGATAATCTCAGGACTGTTTATTTGGTCATAGTTTTAGTTTGGGCAAGAAATTACCTTAAGACGTATTGAAGAGAGAAATTGAAGGATGTAGTGTTCCTTTAGCGTCCACTAGGTGTTGTAGTTAGGCCAGTATTTGGCTTGTTGCTAAGAGTCGATATTGAGGAATTTTTATCTCAGCACCTATGAGTTATAAACTATTTAATTTGGATTTTTGTCTGGTGTGATGACAGGAAAATCTCTTAAGAAATAACATGAAATGATCTCTTAAAACATTATTTTAAGTAATCATTGCTTTACTTTAAATATGTTTTATATCATATTGATTTGAGTTTACTGCAAAAATTAATACTGTTTTTGGATTCCTGATTTGATTCACATGTATATACCTTTATCAGACAAAATTATAGATCCTGTAATTCCTTTAATACTTTTCAATAAGTCAAAAAGTATTTGTTTTATCATGACACAATACAAATGTCAGTATGTCTTTTGTGATTTCACATGGGAGCATTGTCTCCTGGGTAGTAGGGGTTCCAGATGTTTTCTTTGTCAAGTCAAGTCAAGTTTATTCTTGTAGCACATTTCAGCAACAAGGCCATTCAAAGTGCTTCACACAAGATATTGAAAGCATCATGACAAAGAGAATAAGGAAACCTTAACATAAAAACATTTAAAATCACAAAAACAACCCACTAACAATCACAGAGAAAATACCAATTGAAAATATTAAAAAATAAATAAGATGCATAAGAAATATGCTAAGTTAAAAAAATATATATAAATAACCTCAAATTTATAATGATGACTTTATTTGCTCTGTACGCTTTTCAGTGTCATATTGCTCTGAAGTCTTCAACGTAGTCTTATCTTCCCGATGGACACAGATTCACCTGCTGGTCTTACCTAACTGAGATTGATTCAGGCTCTCAGTTTGCTCCTTCTGTGTCAGGCACAGTCCTAAGGCACCCTGTAAACCCCATCTAGGGGTTCTGTGGTGGTGAAATCCACCCACAGTCATTACACTTCAACTTCCGGTCTGTCAATAAAAGTGAACGATTACTATGAGTAATTAGCTCTGCATGCACAAAATAATCTGGTACTCTGAGTCTTACTGTCCCGCTGGACACAGTTTTAGCTGCTGGCCTCACTTCATCAAAATGGTTTCTGTTGAACAATCCCCTCAGAACATCTTCCTGAGGATCTTGGCTCACAGTTGAAAATAATATTATTTCAAATTTTGACAGAGTTTGACTTCTAGAGCGTCTGCTAATCAGACAAATTGAAGAATTGGAAAGCAACGAAGGCTTTGGTTGACCTTCACAATGATGTAACTCAACCCCTCTGGGACCTCTCCATGACATAATATAACATAACATTAAAAGCAAGGGGTCCAAACTTTGTGCACACAATACTAATGAACCATTTTCCTTTGTTTCTTTCCCTGTTATTTACAAGTTTATTTCAGCTATTACCAGAGAGTTTGGTCTCTCCCTGGCTCCCGTCTGGCTGTCACAGATTTTCTTTCCCAAGAATAGATGGATTGTCCTGTAAACGTGGCATACAAGGGTGGAGAGAAGAAAAAAATACTTTAGGGACTCACTCAGCTTTTGTTTAATTTTCTATTTGTGGACCTCTTTGTTTTTTTCGTCTGAAAAAGTGGTGAGAGAATATTTCTACAATGAATCTTTAGATCTCAAAGGCCGTCCTTGTCCTGTCCTCTTCATTCCTCCATGTCTCTTCATGTTTTTCCAACCTTCTCTTATCATGTTCTATCAATTCACCTCCCTCATGTAAGGGCCTCTTTCATCTCTTCTTCTTTTTGTTCAAACTTCACCCTCCATTAGTTTGGATAGCTGTTGCCTTAACAGCTGCTCGAGTCGTCATCCTTTCCTTTCATCTCCTCACTTCTCTTGTAGGATGCTGATTGCAGGCAACACATGTGAGCAGTCACTGGCTCATTTACTTCTTCTTTCCTCCATGGCCCATTTTCCTTTAATTCAGTCCCTATACTGTACAGCCTCTTATCACCGTCGTCTGTCTTTCCTAACTCTAACCCTCTCCTCTTTCCTCTCCTCTTAACTTCACCCTGTTTTTCCTGTTTTCTCAGACTAGTAAACTACATTTTAATCAAGAGGGTGTGTTTGGAGCAGACAGTTTTTATTGCCATTACAAGAACCCATGAGTCAGTCTGTGTGGCTGTCTGCATCTGTTTATGTTAAAAGCATTATAGAACCAATTCTGATGAAGTAAATAACTTTTCTAATTCTTGGTAGAGTTGGAAATGTTTTTCTGATGCAGGTACAAAGATCGGATTCTACCTATTTTTATTATTTTTTAAAGGCAGTAAAACATAAACACACATCACGCCAGACTTACTTCATGACTAGGATCACACCTAATAAAATGGTCTTTACACACAGACATTGCTGTATACATAATAACATGTTAATTTAAATAGTAGCTTACTGAGATTATAACTGGTATTTTTTTGTTTAGTTTTATCTGCTTTCCAGATCCTTTTTACATGCTCTAAATGACAAAATTGAGCAGGGAAGCTCAGTTTATTTATCATGTGGAGTTCCATTTAGCTTGTGAAAACATCTGTAAAATGTCCTCTGTTCTCTGTAAGAGAGCCTTCCAAAGTCTATAACCTGTCTGATGTCATCATGATGTAATCAAGGTTAGCTTGGCTTAGAGACTACAGACCTATGACAGATAGCCTCTGTTTCAGTCCAGAGTAGTGGATTTGAAAACCTGGGTGTTAACCTAGCAGAGAGGGACTAATTAAAAAATACAGTTGCATTATGGGAAATGACAATCCTCAAACTAGAGACTTAAAAAAGTATGTTTGAGGCAAAGGTCAGTCCCAGTGCAGAATGTAGTTTCAAGGTAAAGGACTCTACATTTTTCAAAGACAGAAATAAAGCCGCTATTAGCAAAATGATGGTATTAGGTCAAATCTTGGGCTTTTCAAACCAAAACTGATGTCTGTGGGCGGCAATATGTTTTTTCATTTGATCCAAAGACTTAATTCATGTGGCTGTACAAGACGTCTCTCAGAAGCAAGTCATGTGATCGCATTTATTTTGGAAAAACATCCATTGTTTGCACCTGTTTAATTTCTTTTTATGCCTTTCTTTGATAGGATGATAGACATATGTGAAAGGTGCCACATGTTATACTCAAATCTGTGCCGCTTGCATGGAGGACTACTGTATGGCATCCGTACGTTGGGGCACAATCTGCCCATTTGTACTTGTTTTTTTCTTCTTTTTTTTTAAGATATATTTTTGGGTGTTTTGTGCCTTTATTGTAGAGAAAGGGCAGTGGATAGAGTTGGAAATCAGGGATAGAGAGAGAGAGAGAGAGGGGAATGACATGCGTATCAGTATTTAATAGATAATGATATATAGTAATTTTTGTCTTAATTTGGGTCTTTTGTCACTATTTTTTGCTCTAAAAGGTTCTAAACGGAGAGTCCTGGTCATAAAGATATAAAGTTAGAATTATGATTACAATGTCTGAGGGCTAAACTATGTGTAACACAGTCATGTTTCAGCAACATTAAGCTTCAGTGCAATTTTTAAATGTACTTCACACACAGACCTCTGAGGTTAACTGTTGATTCAGTCTCTGTGCCCTTTTGCAGCAACATTACAGGTACATGAAAAATGTTCCTCTGTTACTTATTGTCAACCCAGTTGGAAACTCTTACGATAGCTTCAGTCCCTCTCAGCTAGATCAGTTTGTTGATAGTGCAGTGGATTCGCTGAGAGTTACTCTGGATTCGATTGCTCCCCTGAAACAGAAGGTTGTCAAGCGGCGGAGAGTGGCTCCATGGTTCAACTCAGAAACCCGTACTCTGAAACAATCATCACGGAATTTTGAAAGAATATGGCGTTCGACCAAAACGGTAGAATCTCGTTTTTTCTGGCAGGATAGTCATAGAAGATATATGAAGGCTCTACGTCACGCCCGAGCTGCCTACTACTCCTCTCTAATCGAGGAAAACAAAGGCAATCCTAGATACCTTTTCAGCACTGTAGCCAGGCTGACAGAGAGTCATGGCTCCATTGAGCCTTGTATTCCTCTAGCCCTCAGCAGTAATGATTTCCTGAGCTTTTTCAACAACAAAGTTCTAGACATCAGAGACAAAATTGGTAACCTCCTGCCCTTACCTGGTGCAGATACGTCTGATATGGCAGAGACAGTTCCAGGACCAGATATTAGTCTCGACTGTTTTTCTCCAATCGACCTTTCAGAGTTATATTCCATTATTTCTGCATCGAAACCGTCAACCTGTCTTTTAGACCCAATCCCAACCAAGCTGTTTAAGGAAGTCTTTGCCTTAGTTAGCAACTCCATATTAGATATGATCAATATGTCTTTACTGGCAGGCTATGTACCACAGACATTTAAAGTAGCGGTAATCAAACCTCTACTTAAAAAGCTCACTCTGGACTCAGGAACTCTGGCTAACTACAGGCCTATATCCAACCTTCCTTTTATCTCGAAGATCCTGGAGAAGGTGGTAGCTAAACAGCTGTGTGACTTTCTCCATGACAACAGTTTATTTGAAGAGTTCCAGTCAGGATTTAGAGTCCACCATAGCACTGAGACTGCACTAGTTAGAGTTACAAACGATCTACTTCTAGCCTCAGACAGGGGACTTCTGTCTGTGCTCGTCTTGTTAGATCTTAGTGCTGCTTTTGACACCATTGACCATCGGATCCTGTTGTACAGACTGGAGCATTTGCTTGGAATTACAGGGACTGCTTTAAGTTGGTTTGAATCCTACTTATCAGACCGATCTCAGTTTGTACATGTTAATGATGAGTCCTCTATGCACACTAAAGTTTGCCATGGAGTCCCACAAGGTTCAGTGCTTGGACCAATTCTTTTTACATTATATATGCTTCCTCTGGGAAATATTATGAGGAAACACTCCATACAGTTTCATTGTTATGCAGATGATACTCAGCTTTATGTATCAATGAAGCCCGATGGTACCAGTCAGTTATGTCAGCTAGAAACATGCCTTAAGGACGTTAGGACCTGGATGACCAGAAATTTTTTGCTACTTAACTCAGACAAGACTGAAGTTATTGTGCTAGGCCCTAAGAACCTCAGAGAGACTTTTTCTAGTGATGTGACTGTCCTTAATGACATCAGCCTGGCATCTAGCACCACTGTTAGGAATCTAGGAGTTCTTTTTGATCAAGATATGTCTTTTAGCTCTCACATCAGTCAAGTTTCAAGAACAGCCTACTTTCACCTTCGTAATATATCCAAGATCAGGAATATCCTGTCGCAAAGTGATGCAGAAAAACTAGTTCATGCATTTGTTACCTCCAGACTGGATTATTGTAACTCTCTTTTGTCAGGGTGCTCTGGCAAATCTCTAAAGACTCTTCAACGGGTCCAGAATGCTGCAGCTCGTGTACTGACCAGAACCAGGAAATGGGACCACATTACTCCTGTCCTGGCTTCTCTGCACTGGCTCCCTATACAGTCTAGAATAGAATTCAAGATCCTTCTTCTCACCTACAAAGCTCTAAATGGCCAGGCACCATCTTACCTGAAGGAGCTACTAGTGCCGTACTGTCCCTTGAGAGCGTTGCGGTCCCGGAGTGCAGGCCTGCTGGTGGTACCTACAGTCTCCAAGCGTACTATGGGGGGTAAAGCCTTCAGTTATCGGGCTCCTCTCCTCTGGAACCGCCTTCCAGCCGGGGTCTGGGAGGCAGACACAGTCTGTATTTTTAAGATTAGACTTAAAACTTTCCTTTTTGATAAATCTTATAGTTAGGGCTGGTGCTGGTGTAGACCAGCTCTTAGTTATGCTGCTATAGGCTTAGACTACCGGGGGAACTGGCACCCTGAGCTCCTCTCTCTCTCTCTCTCTCTCTCTCTCTCTCTCTCTCTCTCTCTCTCTGCATATACAGTACATCATATTACTGCATCTGTATCAATCTATAAATCTCAGTCACTAACCACCTACTGTCCTGGGAGCTCTTGAGCTCTCCTAGGCTCCTCAAGATCGTCGGTTGACGGCTTGCCAGAACAACCCCCACCCCACCACTACCCCCTCCCCACCGGATCGTGGGTTGGCGGCCTGCCAGAACAACCCCCCCACACCCCCTCCCCTCCCCACCGGATTGCTGATGGACGGTCTACCTCCCCCCACCCCCTTGCTCTCTATCCCTCTTCCTGCATCTTATCCCATCTCTCCCCCTATCCCTTTCCAAGCCCGGCGCAGTCTAGGCCTGTGAAGACTGTTTCGTCATGAGCCGGGGATCCGGCCGAAGATTTCTGCCTTTTAATAAGGCAGTTTTTTCTTACCACTGTAACTTTTGCTGCTTTGCTAAAGTGCTCATGATGGATAGGCCGGATCTTTGTAACATAGCAATAAGTAAGGTCTTTTACCTGCTTTTTGTAACATAACAATGAGTAAGGTCTTTTACCTGCTTTTTGTAACATAACAATGAGTAAGGTCTTTTACCTGCTTTTTGTAACATAACAATGAGTAAGGTCTTTTACCTGCTTTTTGTAACATAGCAATAAGTAAGGTCTTTTACCTGCTTTTTGTAACATAACAATGAGTAAGGTATTTTACCTGCTTCTTGTAAAGTGTCTCGAGATAACACTTGTTATGAGTTGACGCTATACAAATAAAAGTTGATTGAAGTTGATTGATTGTGGGAACATGCTATAGGCAGCAAAAAGGTCAAATATTTTTATAAAGTGTGTTCACAAAGAGCAGCTTCTGTAGCACGACACACACACATGCACACACTCACACATACTTCCTGTGTGACTTTGAGGGTCTCTGGTATTTGAACAGATGTGGCCAGACTGAGCGTGCCTCGATCCCCCCCTGACCTGAACGTGCACTTCCTGCTCCGAAAGCTAACACCCAGGCAGAACAATCGTAGTCTGTACCCTCTGAACACATGCACACACACGCAGACACACACACACACACACACACACACACACACACACTTTGCGCAAAGGGTCAGCATGCAAGCCATAAACACACATAAAAACACATGCTCACAGATACTTCCAGGAACGGACTTTGTAAACAAGCAACACACACACATACTCTTACAAAGCAGTCAATGTGTGTTGTTTTCAACTGATGTGGAAGTAAGAATGAACCAGTGTTGCTGCACTTTCAGTGCATGTGCACACACACACACACACACACACATGTATTAGCTGCTTTCATTTCTTTTGATTTCCCCCTGCAAAGTGTAACATGTCACACAGGAATTTTCTAACATAATTTTGCATACATTTCAATAGGTTAAAAGTGTGTCTGTGTGTGTGTGTTACATCAACTGAAATGTGGCAACACGATCCAGTTCTCAGCTCGGAGATGCTGAGTGCTTTCTCTGTATGAATGTGAGACATCATCAAAATAAAAGCTGAGATGGAGAGCTGAGGCCAAAAGGTGAGGAGAGAGAGACGGACCGGAGAGAAAATATCAAAACAGTAGGGAAGGAAAATGAGAACGAGATAGAAAAACAAGGGAAGACAGTGTAAAGAAAATGTGCGTTATAAATTAAGACGCAAAGAAATGACAAAAAAAATTAAATGTAGAAACACAGATGAAAAAAAAGAATATGAATGAACTGTAATGACAGCCCAGAGACAGTAAAACTCTGAGATGTGGAAAAAAATAGAGAAAACAGTAAACAGAAGAAAAAAGAACAGATGAAGAGGTCGTGGACTATAAGCTGAAACTGTGCCAGTAAGGCCGAATGGAAAATAAGATTCAGTTTGGATAAGTACTACTGGGAGGAGAGCAGTTTAACAGAACACACTGCAACTATCTGTTTTAAGAATTTGACTTGAATCACTATATGCATTAGGATAATATAACAAATGATTTAAAATCGTAAGAATCACTCATTTCCATTGAGGTTTGTTGTCGTAAGCAAGCTTACGACAACTACACACCAATAAAATGTAGAATTATTGCAGTAATGTTCAACAGAAATTAAAGAAAATAAATCAGTTTAAATTATAAATGGATCGGATCAGGGATAGAAACAGAACTTCAATAAATGGCAGCCACAAATGGCTACCCAGGGGCCTTTTCTAGCCAAACATTTTCTTTGACCTTGTAGTAGGGGGGAATCAAGTTTGTTTCTGAAAACCATAACAAGAGATTTATATACCTTCTTCTCATGAGCGTACATCTTTTCCAAGAAAAATCTTTTCACACACAGACAGTGAAAATATTTCCAGCAGTTTCAACTCTGGTTTTCTTTGGAGCAGAAGAAAAGAACTGGACGGCAAAAGCCTTCACATGCTGCGATATCCACAGCCTGACTCAAACCTGCAGAGGTTGAAGTAAGGCCACACTAGAGACTTTGTTATAAGGTAGATATTAGGTTCAAGTTTATGAATGAACACCTGCCACATTAATGACAATAGCTATTGCCTTTCAGTTGCTTAATGTATGAATGGTGCATAAACATGCCTTGCATTGCCTAAGTTAAGTGCTTTTCAGCAGATAAAAGCATGCTAACATGCTACATTAAGAAAGTGCTCACGCTAACTTCAGCATGTTTGCATTGTCACTGAAGCATTAGAGGTGGGTATCGTGATATTTTGCGTGGTGATATTATATCGATTCATGACTGCCAAGTATTGATATTTTTATTATATTAAAAGCAAATGTGCTGTTTTAATTTTTGATTGCTGGAGGGGTTGCACAATTCATTTTGAACAAGTTGCAGTGTGAAAAATTCATGTTCAAGTTCGATAAGACTGAAATACTAAGAGTTCAGATTGTGAAGTGCATGCAGTGTTTTACAGGGTTTTACTTTTATGTGTTGGTCAGTCTGTGGGCTTGACCCCCCTTGTGTAGAAATAAAAAGACTGAAGCAAGATGAAGAGACTGAGAATTTTTCTTGATTTAGTTTGAAGGGGACATATGAAAAATCCTCTTTACAGTGTTTCTGAACATATATCTGGGTAACCTGAGTGTCTACTGACCCACAAAATGTGAAATAAATACATCCAGTCCTTTGTTTGTGGTCTGCATAAGTCTTACAACACAGAGAGAAATGCTCCGTTTCAAATGTGCTCAACTTGTGACGTCACTAGTTTGATTCTGGAAAAAAAAATCCCCTCCCCTCCCCGGCTATCTCCACCCATGGACTCCACCCAAGTGTATAACAAAACTTTTTCACGTCTGCCATTTTTATTCTCACTACAGAGGAGTGATGTGTACTGGTAAAACTCGGGGGGGGGGGGGGGGGGGGGGGGGGGGGGGGGGGGGGGGTCATTGCATTTAAATAGACAAACGCACCAAAACAGAGCGTTCTGAGAGAGCTGGTTTATACAGGGCCACAAACCTCGTCTGGTGCTTGATTCATGTTATATTTTGACCAAAGCACAGCACAAATGAAAAGGTTTATAATATGTCCTCTTTAATTTTGTGGACAAAATATGGAGTTAAAAAAGTTACATCGGAAAATATTGTATCGCAATTCTCAGCATAACGCAAAATGTTTAAAATCACAATAATATCGTATCGTGGGGCCTCTGGTGATTCCCGACCCTCGTAAGTATGTTGATAGGCATTTAGCTCAAAGAACATGACAGTACAGCAATCCAGCGCTGCTAGCAAGGCTATAGGTTGTTAGCATAGTTAAATCACCACCACCTCTTAACCGGTCACACTGATTGCCGGAAAACACTTTGTAAATAATTTCATGGATTACTTTAAGACTTCATTGGTGTGAAAACGGTGCATATAAAAATGCATTGTCACACTCTTGGGCATTAACGCAACAAATGAATCATGACATCGGTTTAAGTAACATTTTCCAGATGTCACCCTTTAAACTGGCCCAAGTTTCTATATAAAATTGTTTAGGGGTTGATTATTGAGATTTAGTGTCAAAAAGAGAACTGTGAAAAGTGTGCTGGACATATATACTATAAAGCATACCTAGATAATTTCTACAGATTTAACACCATTATCTTACATGTATTCATTTGTGTGGTTGGTCTTCATTAAATGAGCGGCTGTGGAGCCTGTCATGGAGAAAGTCACCACTGTTCCAACACTCCTCAGGAGGCAGGATAACTGGCTGAGTTTGACAGCATGCACAAAGCATCCAGACTGTGGCTCCATTCCAGTAACTCACTTAGAAAAAATTGCGCAAACAGTAGTTGGTGTTGAGCCTCTGTTGCCTCCAAAATGGCATTGCATTGGCACTCAAATGGCTCAAAGGGGTTGCATTTAGTTTGCCCTGTTTCGAAATGTAGTGGAAACTAACGCAGGTAGCTTCTCTTCGCCCACTTTTCTGTGAGTTTTTGTTCTTCAGTTTGTTTTTTAATTATTTTATTTTATTCTTTATAACTCTCAGGAATTACCATTGTAAGGATAAATAGGAAACGTAAGGTTTTGATTGTTGTCTTGGATTTTCTGAAATCGTGTTGAGAGATTAAAGGGTTTATATGTGATTTTTCACACTTAAATATAATATAAATCAAGTATATCCTCTGAAAATAACTCTGTGAGTCATGACTGTCTACAATGGGTGTAACACCCGAGTCCCACTGTCTGTGATGTTTTCAGAGTTTTCAGAGTCCTATCTTCAGTTTGTTTACATCGCCCGGATGGCCGGCCGTGTATAAAAGTTGTTTAATTGAGGGACTAGAGAAAAGAAGAACAACATACTGTACTCACTGCTTAACTGTGTTTCTAGATCACGCTCATTTCAGGTAAATTTACATGCAGTGTGAAGATACGAGCATAATAAAGATCGCTAGCATTAGCATGCTAACACAACAATGCACCGCAAGTTGTTTTGGTTTCATGCTGGTGCTCAAGGGCGACATCTACTGGATCAAAAAATCACATATAAAGCCTTTAAGACTGCAGAGAGCAAGTTATTTATTTTTAAATAAGCTCCCTGCCTGCACTGAATCAGGGTTTACCTATGATGTCATAACAAAATGATTCAAGTTGGGATTTTGACTTCTCATATCCAACTTCATCTCTAAGCCTATGTAATTGTTTTCCTCCTATTGAAGCATCTCTCTTGATTTTGTCTGGTCCTTATCTGGTCGCCTCCAGAACATACCTTACCATGTTTGATGTGTTGAGTCTATCACACACATTTCTCTAGATAAAAGTTAAGCATGGCAACCACCAAACAGACCCAGCCCTTTGTCATCAATGTCAGACTGTAAGATATCACAACAGAGAACAAAATGGAGCCTGCTAGCTTCTTAACTGGCAGTTTTAATATAAAGCTAAGAAGCTTGGCTGGCTACTATTGGCTGCCTTACGCTTGCTTGTTTGTAGCTATATAACATGTCAACAGCTGGTTTACCAGCCACAGAACTTAAAAGCATAGTCACTGCAGTTTCAGAAAACCAATTAAAGTACATACAATGACTTGTTTCTTAATTAATTTAATAAAAAACATAGTCAGGCAGTGACATATTTGATGCCATAACAACAGTAGTAAAAAAAAAAGACATTACAAAACAATAGAGAACAACTACCAACGATAAAGACATCACTAATGACATTAACAGTAAAAAAAAACAAAAAAAAACGTATTCACCATGTCTTTGTGTGTGTGTGCATGCATATGCATGTGAAAGACAGACATTCATGACATCACTGTTTCCACAGGAAATCATGTTTCCAAAACCCTGGGTTTCCACTCTGTAGTCTACCTCATACACAACTCATGTCTCTCTCTCAGCTTCTCTATGTCTCTCTGTCCAACACTCGATACTGCATAGTGGCAGCAGTGAACTAAATCAGTTTTAATTATGCTGTCCAGTGTTTGTGTTCCCACCAGAGAAAGAGTGATGTCATATCATTTTTAAATGAATGACTGCTGATTTAAAGGAAAATGAGTGTTTATTACTAGTTGGATCTTATTTTCTGTTTTGGCAACCATCACAATGGGTCATGGTTACACTGTGCTCACCAAAGTAAACACTGACATCAGTGAAAACTGAGGCAACGGTGAGTTTATCTGTGAGTACACTGATATTATCACTTAGGGGAAAAATGGCCAAAACTATGAAAACAACTCTTTTCCAAGAAACTGTAAATTCCCTTTAAGGAATACAAAAATCTTATTTGAAAAAAAAAATATATATATATATCGATTTAACAATACTTATCACTGATAGTAATTGTTATCTAATGGAAGCTCTGAGGAGTTTATTGCAAATTCAGAGAAAGAAAAGATGACTAAAGAAAATAAATGATGAGAAGAGGGTGGGGGTTAAGGGAAAGTGGGGGGTGGAAAGAGACAGAAGGGGACATGAAGAGGAAAGAAGGTTTAGAGTTACTGATATTATGCTAATGATAAATTCAGATTGCAAACTAAGACACATGCAGCACAAACTTAACCTGCAGAAAAACGCACATGCATGCACTCCTCATGCTTATACTTTAATGCATATTTCACAAATATACTAATTACTTAGTGGCTCACATACACAGCTGCAGGTAAAACCCACACATGCAAACACTCTACAGCCATAGGAGATACTGTGCAGACATTCAAATCCAATCACTGGCACATGAAATGTCCCACATGACTGTGATATGTGTTAATATCTGAAATTAAAACAGAGTTTTACCAGTCCTGCAACTTCTGCAGAATAAACTGGCTGGTTGGTGTATCACAGTGGAACCTCAATGATATATCTGGTTACTTTGCTGATGATTCAAACAGTCAGAGCGTTTTGTTTGTGATAGAACAGATGGGATTGTGAATCAGACTGGGAAGCAATGGAAAATAAAAGAAACAAGAGGTAAGACAAGTATGCTTTCTCCCATCCGTGCTCCTCTGTCCTAAAGCTCCTGAGCCTTAAAATGGATCAGGGCTTGCCATCATGCTGTAGTACAGCTTGGAGTGAGGAACCAAATGAGATGTCTAGTAACTTTTATAAAAGTCAGCAACATAAAAATACATTAGAATGATCTATCATTAATACACACATTAATACTATACAGAATGACAAACAGGAATAACTGCAAACAATGCTTTATGTTCATTCATAAAATCAAAAATAATTACATATGTAATCTACATAAAACACATTTTACTACATCAAGGCTTATGTGGACCAAAAACTGCTCTGGTCCTAGTTGGCAGCAAAGTTGCAGTAAGTATTTAAACCTTTGTTGAAGTCTGAACCCATTAGCTCAGACTATACAGTAATATCCCATCTCTCCCCCTATCCCTTTCCAAGCCCGGCGCAGTCTAGGCCTGTGAAGACTGTTTCGTCATGAGCCGGGGATCCGGCCGAAGATTTCTGCCTTTTAATAAGGCAGTTTTTTCTTACCACTGTAACTTTTGCTGCTTTGCTAAAGTGCTCATGATGGATAGGCCGGATCTTTGTAATATAGCAATAAGTAAGGTCTTTTACCTGCTTTTTGTAACATAACAATGAGTAAGGTCTTTTACCTGCTTTTTGTAACATAACAATAAGTAAGGTCTTTTACCTGCTTTTTGTAACATAACAATGAGTAAGGTCTTTTTACCTGCTTTTTGTAACATAACAATGAGTAAGGTCTTTTTACCTGCTCTTCTGTAATGTTAACAGACAAAGAGTAAGGTATTTTACCTGCTTCTTGTAAAGTGTCTCGAGATAACACTTGTTATGAGTTGACGCTATACAAATAAAAATTGATTGATTGATTGATTTAATATAGGTTCAGTAGCAATATGTGTGTCATGATTACAAATCATATTGCATTTTCTCTGTGTTCACCCTGGTCACACTGAAATATGGATTTGCCCTACTCCTGTCAAGAGGGGAGTAGTGAACCTAAATTGATAAATGGCCTTGAGCTTGTAAAGCGCTTTTCTAATCTTCTGAATTCTCAAAGCACTTTAACACTGCAGGTGACACCAACCCATTCACACACTGATGGTAGAGGCTGCTATGTGAAGAGTCCATCAGTATTAACTCATGTCATATACACATTCACACACAGCAGCAGGAGCAACCTGACACATGGCAGCAGGCGCTGGGGATTGAAACTCCCGACCTTTCGAGTTGAGAGATGACAAACTCTAACACTAAACCATAGCCGCCTCAAAATGCTTTAGGTAACTTCCAGAAACACTTCAATATGCAATCTAAGTGTTGCATTTCACTATCAAAGATAAAAATAACACAACACAACAAACAAACACATGGAAGACTCACAAGGATATACTACAACTAGGCAGAAGTTTTTCTTGTCTGAGTCCTCATGAAAAGTTTTCTTTCTAGTCATTGTAATGAGATGAAGAAACGTTAATTTAAAATTGACTTCAGTTTCCATTACAACCTATGAGACTTTATTACTGGTGTATGTCTTGTAACTGAACATAGTGACCATTTGTGATACTTTTTCTAAGGTGTCAGATTAGGCAAGCTGACATCTTTGTGTGTGAGCCCAACCTTGACTGTACTCACATGCGTTATCTCCTGAATGTATGTCCTTTTAGCCTTTGTGTGTCCTCCCTCTTGTTGCCAGTTTGTTGCGTCTTCCTTAGTGTTACCTCTTTCCAGTGTTTTTTCTGTATTACCTCCTACCTAATGTACGATTTGCCTGTTTTTTGACCTTCCTTTGTGCCTTTACCTTTGCCTTTTTATACTCTACCTGTTGGAGTCTGCTTTTGAATCATTTTGTGAATGTCTGTGAGTCAACTGTGTCATTTCCAGGAATTGACGCCTTAAATAAAATAACTGCATGTAGACTTACGTAATTGTTTTTATTTTTGAGAGTCACTGTATTTGAAATGTTTTACATCAGGTGGCTTCAGCCTCAAAGTCTGGCTATACAATACTTTAATTTAGCTTTAATGTATCTGGCTTTTTTAGAGGCAATTTACTTCTGACTTTGTTAAGAACCAGATTAGAATAGTCAGTAATTGTGGTTAGTGTTAGAAACTAGTGCAGGGATCAGTTCTTCTACCTCCTATAAGAAGCCAGTAGAAACTATTGTTATATACATCGCTAATTGTTAACTTCTGGCTAGAAGCAGTGACTCCTAGATGTCTTTAAAAATGTTCCTTATGGTCTTGGTGTCTGCTGGCTTTTTCAGGCTAACTTCCTCGTTGTTGATAGCCGGCTGTAGCATTAACATAACACTTAAAAACTAATGTCATTGGAAGGAAAAGATCTTTCCCTAGGGATGGATTTTCTCTGAGTTGCATTTTAGTGCGATGAACTGGGTGTTGTTTTAAAGAAAGAGAATCACATCTTACTCCCTGTCTCGCTCATCTGTTGCTTATATGTTTTGGCCAAAATCCATGATTTTTTAAGATCCCTAATCTTGACTCAGCTTTCTTTCTTCGTGTAGACTATCAGTTTTTGAATGCATCACAAGCATCCCATTTCTTCCTGCAAAGCAATTGTCCCTTTGCGTGTTTGATTCACTTTCTCTTTACATTATAATCATCGGCTGCCTGTCATCAATAGTATGGATTTTAACAACTGTAATGCATATAACATTTAACTATGCAACAAAAGACAGTCACACAAGTCATTGGTAATGTACACAATGTCAATACTGTGGATTAACTTGCAGTATATTTTCACAAGGCATACTGTACATTCCATACTGTAGACCACCAGTATTTCCTACTTATTCAAATACAAAATCATTTACATAAAGTTCCCTGTGGGTTTTTGATTCATCCGAGAAAGTCAACAATACAGTTCTGAAGGAAAGTACAATTCTTGAAGAGCTGTAACAAACGGAGATGGATAGACAGCTATAGGCAAACATTCACAATCCAAACAAACAAGTGTGCATGCTGAAAGCAAAATAGGACAGTTAAACAAGGATTTTCCTGTGTAAATAATTACATCAGTGATGCATAAATCTGTTACTGTACAGCCTCCATGAATTGTTTAGGTAAAACAGACATCCAGGCCAAACGCTGGGCCCAAACACAGAGCTTTGCTGACCTGGAAAAACAGTTTACTTTTAACTAAACAAACTTTGGTGATGGTAAGGATTGTAGCTAAGGGGCAAACGTAGTGCAAAGTTAGCCCAGACAGTTTCATATTTATTACTCATTCATTTAGTCATCATCCATTCATATTGTTCTCTCTCTCTCTCTTTATCTATTTCTCACCCTCTCTTTCTCTTTTCTGAAGGCCCTGACACACCAAGGAGACCGCCGGCCGTCGGTCTGTCGGTGAGCGGTCGTCGCCCTAGTTTTTGCGGTGTTTTTGCCGTCAGTTTTTGCCGTCACTACCCGTCAGCCCCAGTTGGCCTTCTTTGTTTCCAAATGTTGAATCGGCTTGAGCCATCGCCGGCGCGGTTGGAGATATGAATCTCTCTGATTGGCTGTTCAGCTAAGCCAGTGCACGAGAAGAAATAAGGAAGTGCCTCCTCTATTCTTGTTCCTCTAATAAAAGACCAAGCGCTGACAACACCATGTTTTACTTTTTATCAGACATTATTCTATTAGAAGGGTTCTATATTCTATTAAAAAGGGTTTCCCCTTTTTGGAATGACGATTACAGACTAGCGCCCCCTGCTGGCATGGAGAGTTATTGCCTCTCACCCATGCGCAGAAGGTACATGGTGATTGGCTGTCGGCTGTAGTCTTTGCTGTGTGTTCTAGTGAAACTTTTTGGACAAGACAAAAGGTGTCGTGCGCCGACTCCACAGGTGGCCTTCGTTGTCACTTGTTCTTTGCAGTCTGCTTGGTGGGTCAGGGCCTTAAGGTAGTAAGCTCTAGGTGGGCCTTTACTCTACTAAACCAATCAGACTTTGCTACAACCTCCATTGACTGCGATTGTTGCGATCCTCTTTAAACCCCAAAAATGTCAAATTCAACTCATCAGTGTCCAACTCTGCAGAAGTACACTCCTATTGTGCTGTCGACCTTTCTATTAATAAATGAATACATCACAAAGGGGTCTAGTCACTAAAGACATTACACACTTCTCATCCTCTTCTAAACTTGTTAAAAAAAAGTTTTTCCCTTAAAATGAAGTCTTTCCTGATTGAAATAACCACAGTGGTCTTTTATAACGCTCAGACTTTTAACTGCTTAGCTGTGATTTTATCTCAGATGTACACTAAGTGTAAGTGGCCATCAAGACCCAATTCTAAGGAACAAGCAATATAAATCCAATCATATCTCGATTTGTATCAATGTTTTCAAAAATAACCTTCTCCACGGTAATCTCTCTCTCGTGAGTTTCCCACAAGAAATGTAAGAACAATCAAATACCCCTGAAGAACCATTTTACAAAATGATTTCAATCACATACAACTAGTGTTTTTTAAAGTCTTTTTTGAGCTTTCAACTTGATGGCTCATTGTTGTTGCACTGTCAATTAATTCTGAGGAAAAGTAGGATATGAAAAGATATGACGTCACAGAGGGAAATAGTGGGTGACTTGCCAACTCGAGAAAAAATTATTTCCAAATAAAAGAATCAGTTTGTGTTACATCACGTCTAGGATGCATTCCATTGCAATGACATGTTCTTTGTCAAACTTTGAATTGTGAGTTCAGAAAACATGGGCTGTATCCCGTTTCCCCCACTTGGCTCCTCCTCTATGAGAGTATACCCTACAGTTGGCAGCGGAGCGTTTGAATGGAGCTACAAACCAAGTTTGTTTTTCAAGCCGCACACACACTGTACTAACACTAACTAAAGGTCATTTACACAAAGTACTATTGATGTGACAATGTATCTTGTGTCAGTAAAAAAGATTATTCTGAGTGGCTAATTACCCATAACAAAGGTCTGCTCTCCTTTGATAACAGGTCATTGTTAAGAAGAAGGTTGCTCACGTCAACGGACAGGGAACGAGGAAGGAGGGGGATCTACAAGGCACTGACACTTGCTTTTCTCACTCAACAGAGCTTGGTAGCCTGTTGTACTAAGGGGAGTAAGGGCACGGTCACTCTGGCCATCTGTACCGTGCTGTACTCAAGCACGATTGCCCCCCCGCTGCGGCATTCTCACGCTGGCCGGCATGGCCCACGGTCACACTGCACAGGACTAACCGTGCTTAAGTATGATTACCTCTTGTACATAACGTCATAATACAACACATGCACGCTTTATGTTATTATGAAGCGTGCTCAGTTTACAAACAGGCGGACGAGAGAGAGAGAGAGAGAGTCAGAGAAAAAGAGATGTGCAGTCGAGTCCGCGTCTGCACATCGGAGAACAACACAGAGAGCCTGACAGCTACTTTACTGACTTTACAGCTTATTTTAAGCCATTTTAATCAGACACAGCCATAAATAAATTAAAAAATAAAATAGCCGCGCGGACACCTGCACATCGGAGAACAACACAGAGCATGACAGCTACTTTGTGGCTTATATTGTCTCATGTTAGTCAGACACAGACATGAAACTCTGGATTTCTCCATAATGAAGGCTGTCAGCGTGCTTGTGCTCGTGCATGAAGTGTACCGTGCTGAAGCACACTTCTCCAAAGTGTGCCAAAGCCAAGGAAGTGTACTGTTCACTTCACTGTTCAAACGAACTGGACTTTAGCGTTGAAGCGTGCTTGGGCACGGTACGGATGGCCAGTGAGACTACATTTCCAGTATGGCAAGTCCCGGACTGGGCTTTAAAATTCCCCTGCAGAAATCAATGGGTGACATCACCTCGAACACGTCCATGTTTTGTATACTCTGTGGACAAAGCTAAGGGTTTTATTTTGGTCTATTAAAAATACAATCAAATAGCCACAAATAAATAAAGCATATCTTACCACTAAACTGGTTGCTTTACTGAAGACAAAAAAGGTTTCACAGTTTCTGCTATAGGAACCTACATATTGGTCAAAGTGTTTTTGATCTCTAGGGCAGCTATTGTAACATGTTTACTGAATGGAGAATTAAATCACTGTTGTAGTCCTTTATCTAATTCCTATCTGGTCTCCTCATTTGAAGCCTGTTTAGTTGTATTTAGAGTCTTACTACTGACCTGAGCTCTGTGGCTATGTATCAGTAGGGGTGTTCAATTCTATCAGGTCCTCAGTTGAATTTTTCTCTAACCAGTAAGTTCCCAAAGTTTGGGACACCTTCTTGCTTCAAACAAGCTCTGTTTGTTGTTTCTCCCATGTATCAAAGTACATTTACATGGTGTTAAAACGTCTAGAGCTTTCATGGTGATGTGAATCATGAACACCAGCAACGATCCTGTGAGAGCATTTGTGAAAGTCAGCAGGTAAGGGCGTTGACTGGCCTCTAACAGTTGTAGAGGACTCATAGCCAACAGGCTCATTTGACCCCGTGACACACAAACACAGAGACATTTGCTCTCTCTATTTCCCTCTTTCATTCTCTGTCTCTCTGTCACTCAAACTCTCACTTTCTCTCTCAGTCTCACACTCAAATACACAAAACTACAGAAACACACACACACACACACACACACACACACACACACACAAACTAATACATGTGAGAAAGAGTGAAATTCTCATCACTGCTTTGACGGTGGGTGATCTGCTGTGGCTGACCTCTTATTGAAGCTGGGTGCTAAATGTCACCCCTTTGATGTAAAGCACAACAGCTCCTATGTGGTGTGTGTGTGTGTGTGTGTGTTTGTGTTGAGTGTCTATCGCACATTCTTTACATGCCAAAAGAATGTCACACAGTTACATACATGCCCCCTCTGTTGTCAACCATATGTTCAGGGAGCACCCCAAATCCTGATCTGCAACCACACACACACACACACACACACACACACACACACACACACACACACACACACACACACACACACACACTCACAGAAACCAATGTACAGAAGGATACAATTGTAGAAGTTATACAATTTTGCAAAGATAAAAAAAAACTGTTTACAAATGATTGACGTTTAAAACAAATATTCATGCTGGATTCAGCCCTTTTGTAACACAGAATGAGCCTTTACTGTTGTCTATATTAAGATGAGTGAATGCTAAGATAATAATTGATATTTCAATATAATTTCCAATTTTATGCCTATAAATATTATTACTTGTCTTCCCTCAGTCACATCACTATACTGCTATATTTCATAATATATTTTAATTTATAGCCAAAAATATTTTTGCATCCCTAATCTAATCTCTTCTTAAAATGACAACAGAGTGAAGAAGCTGAAACTCACAATCTAAAGGACGAGTAGAGTCATGGAAAATAGAGCTGGCCTTACACTGCAGCTGTAAAGGATAAAGATCAGATAGTTAGCTAGTGACTCTATGGCATATGATTTATTAAATGGTATTTTTCAATCGTAAAGAGAATAAATTACATCTTTAATTAGCTAGACTGTTTTCTGTAGGCCAATATGAGGGACTGCACCTACTGAATCCCTACAAATATGTGATGTCTGGGAACCTGGAATTAATGACAGGCTGGACTGAACCAAAGAGACTGAACTAAAAAGAGTTGAATTGTGACTTTGTTGAAACAGACAAGGAGTCCTTTTACCTCTATGGGCAGGGACCATTTCCTCTCCTCCTCTCTCCCTTCCTCCCTCTCTCACTCCCTCCTTGCATTTCTCTTTTTCAGGGTCTTTGTATCTTTTTCTCTCCTGCCTTTTTTTTCTAGACATCACATCCCTTCCTTGCTGACTCTCTCTTTTTGGATTTTGGAAGAAGAACTGACAGTGTGTGTTTTATCCACAGGTCCTCTATGTGTGTGTGTGTGTGTGTGTGTGTGTGTGTGTGTGTGTGTGTGTGTGTGTGTGTGTGTGTGTGTGTGTGTGTGTGTTAGCCAGAGGTCCTGTGGTTGCTGAGACTTCAAAGCTGAAACCAAAGTCTCTCCGCAGTCTGCAACGTCCCTATAAATCACACTGACCATGCTGCAGGGGAAACACACATACACGTATACACAGCCACAACACAGAGAAAGATGTACACTTGGGTGAAACTTCATGAAATAACTATAAGGACAAACACAATATTTACAGCTACAGAGGAAAGCGAGGAAGATAAATGGAATGAGTCATTGCTAGAAAGGGTTAAAAATGGACGTCAATGAATCCAAAAAAGTTAAAAAAAGGCACAGTGACAGTAGGAGAGGTCCACTCTTTCATTGAATTTACCATAGAATAAGCAATGTGTTGCCAGAAAAACCACGAATGAATTTATTTTAAGAACTTTATCCCTTCTCCTCTTACATACAGTATATGTAGCTATGAAGTTTAATTGCTCCACACAAGACTGAAGCACAAAACAAAAACGTATTACAGGAGATAAGTGAGAGGAGAGGGAGCACGGCTTGCAGGGAATGATTGGATGATAACAAGGTGAAGGAATTGAAAGAGAAACATAAGTGGGGTGCAGCCTGCTATAGCCTACTCCATGTATGGCGGTACGACCTGGAGCGGCTGTCACTTTCTGTCTGTGCACAACTCATGTTGTTCACTCGTGGTATGTAAAGTATGAAAAAAGGAAGATGTTAATCTCAAGCATATCGTCAACCCCTAATTATGAAGAACTTTTTTTATTTAATTTGGTCACCATCCTTACATTACAAAGGGGTGGCTGTGTTGATCATCTCTCAGCCGGAGGACCGGGGGTTCGATCCCCAGGGGCAAGACTCTCAACTCCAAGTTGCTCTCGCTGCTTCGATGGCTGCGTGTGAATGCATGTGAATGGGATAGTAATGATTGACACTTTACATAGAAGCCTCTTAATTTGTGAATGGGGTTTGAATGGGTAGGTGGTACCTGCAGTATAAAAGCACTTTGAGTCGTCAGAAGACTAGAAAAAGCGTTATACAAGCTCAAGTCCAGTCACCATTTATGTAGACGTGTAATCGGAATGATGATGCAAAAGATAAAGTAGCTGTCGTCCTTTTCCTCTGTCAATAAAATATTCCTACATAGGTTTGAGCCCTTTCTTATTCAAACATACACATTCTTCCTTCCCTTTACCTCATCCATAATTATTTTCTTCCCTACAAGCCGTGAAAAACCTATCCAGCAGGTTTTTGAATTGGCCAGAGGTCAAAAGTCTCTGGTTGTAAAGCCTTTGACGCTTCCAAGATAACCTCTGACCTTCACCATGAGAGCCTTGACTGACGTGCAATGGACCTGTCTTGTAGAATTGGAATACAAGTTGTCTTCTAAATGAGTTTAACACATAAATGAGTTATTTAAGCATTTTTTTTTCTGACCTACAAGCCTGTCTGAGGGCACGGGGTGTCAGGGTACCATCTGGTTTTTGACTGCCTTCCAAATTTATTTTAAAAGACACAGGTTCATACTCGTTTTTGCAGCAATTTCAGACAAAATAAATGGCATGCCTACAGGATTACAAGACATACAAATGTCAGCATTTTAACATCTGCTACCAAAGAGCTGTGAAAGAGAGGCTTCCCGGTGTTTCAGTAAAAAGTTAACTACTTTGTGTATAGGCTCCAGCAGACACAGGAGTGATTATCGTACATTATATGGGCGGGGACATTTTAAAGATCAGAGTTAATGGTGACCAGATCTTGAAAGTAGCAGGGCCAGCAGATGGAACATTATTATTAATAATTATTAGTGTATATTTCAGTTTGTATTCCACCATTCATGCAGTCAGCCTTTATTGCTGACCACAACATATAGGTGCGGCTGTGACTCAGTGGGTAGAGTTGGTCGTTTCTCAACCAGAAAGTTGGAGGTTCGATCCCCAGCTCCTGTCCGATGTGTCCTTGGGCAAGACACTTGACTCTGAATGGCTTCTGATGCTTCCTCAGGATCACATGCATGTGTATGAATGAGATTTACTTCTGATGCTCACTTTACATAGCAACTTCTGCCATCAGTGTGTTTCAGTCAGAAATACTCTCGTCATAGATTTAACCATTTATTGCACTTGTTGCATTTTGAGGTATTGGTTCAGCTCTTAGCTCTCAGCAGAATCAGTGCAGCATGCCAGAGATTTTGCTGAGAGCGCAAACCTTTAATTCCACCACTGACATCTTGCAGACATAACAATTCATCCTAGAATATAAAATGTGCTGACTGAAGCTGGTGAAGGTTGGGGTGGTGGAAGGAGAATTTCACAGCAGTGTCGAGCAGCAGAGTGGATGTGATGCAAGAGGAGTGAGAGGTATAATGGTTTAAATAGACCGCCTCATTGTCGGAGTGTGATAATGATTGGTTGCATTGGGTTGCGAGCAGGACTACCGTATTCCGCCTGAACTAACCCAAGGCTCCATGAATGGGTGTGAATGGGTAGGTGTGTGTGCATTGTCAAAGTGCTTTGAGTAGTCAGAAGACTAGAAAACCATGTAAAATTAGATGTAAATTCTGACCTGGGATCTTGTTTGGACAAGCTTGTCCTGGACTTGTGCAGACTGAAAGATCTCCAACTGTCGCTGTGGCTCAAACATGGAGTTTCCAGTTGTTGATTGTCTTAAATGTGAAGTTTAAGGGCTTATTTTCTTCACACAATGCCTGAGAACCGCAGCAGTCAGCACAGCGTCACAATGGGTGGTGGATCCACATCCTCCCTTCAACCATTAAAACAAATAGCTCTTTATCCAAGAATGTCTGTGTGTGTGTGTGTGTGTGTGCGTGAGCCTACGATGGAGACGTGTGTCTGAGTAATAGCAGACATGCATGTGTTCAGCAGTTTCTCGAATGATCTGAGTGCACACATCTATCCTTGGAGTTCTGTCCTTGTCTGATATTTAGAGCTAAGTAATTCATCTGCTTATCCTAAATATAAAATTAGTCAGAATAAAAAAATCATACATGTATACTGTTTCTCTGAGCTCTGTTATTTAATATCTTTAGCTCATTGTTTTGGTCTTTAAAGTTTTACACTTTAATGTCTTTCCTCTCTCATCAGAATAGTTCCCAAAAGCAAGCAACAAAAAGGTATTTGAAACTGACTACACTTTCTATTTGGTTGCATGCACCACCATTTGAAGTCAGGATACTTACGCCCTGTTACGCCTCGCCTGAATGATAGGGCAAAGGAGGAGGTAGAAGCAGAGGTGTAATGGGGGGAGCCCACTGGAAATGTGTTTGGCAGGATGGCAGATGCAATGTGTTGTCACAAAAGCAGAACTTTGTCAAAGCTGCTGCGGATATGCATTCTGTAAAGAGCTTATATAATGTAGTTTCATCAGCAATTAACTGATGATGAACCTGATGCTATTTTTAGTTTCTATGTGGAAATGAAAACAGGACCAATGGGAGAGTGAACACACATCACATAACATAACATTACATACATACATACATACAAGAATATCATATGGTCAATGTGGAACATTTGAAAAATGACAAAGCTTAAAGAGGACAGAAATCCAGAGTAATACAGACAGAGGGAGGGTGAGTGTGCAGTGTGTGAGGGTTACCACAACCATGCCACAGAGTGGTGTGTTTACATGGTACCACACCACTAGGCCTTTAACCACATACATGGCACTGTTCAGAGTGCAAGTCTGCACTGTAAGCCCAGATAAGTTTATTGAACTCAAAAAAATAGTTGAAACTGATTACATATAAAATTTTAAGTTGAACCACCTTAAGACACAGAATTTTTAAGTTCTATTAACTTGGCTTTATTACATGACACTAACTTAATTTTGCAGGTTAATGTTACATGGATTAGTAAGTATTATTAACATGTTTGTTTTATTTTGAAAGAACTAGTCAAAATTAAGTACTGCAAACACAAATACTTTGTTAAGCGGTACCATAAATTATTTATGTTCTCTGTAAGTAATTATTTACATTATGTTTATATATATATTTTGAGTTTCATTTAGTTTTGAAAACTTTCCTATAATTAAAAACTCTACTTAATTCCAACTCAAAACTATACTTTGAAGTACTTAAAACATTTGTTGAAACTGATTACATCAATGTTTTTAAGTTGCGTTAACACAATATCCTGAAATACACAAATTCTTAGTGAAAATTAAACACATTTTAACACAGAACTGTAAATGCAAATCACTTTATTAAATGACTAAAACATCATCCAAAACATTACAGTGATTATGAAAAAAAACTACCAGAAAATGTATTAGTGAAAGGACTTTGGCAAACAGCCTATGATCATTTATGATCAAAACATTTACATTATCCCCAGTTCAAGATTTTACGTACTAACAAACATTTGTAAAAATTCAAATGATTGCCTCAGTACAAGCAGCATGTCAAAACATCAGAATGACATATACCTGAGTAAAGATTGTATCTCCTGACCTGTCCTCACACAGGAGCAAAATAAACTATAGATATAATATCAAACTTCAACCAAAGAAAGTCTGCTACTGATTTCAGAAAGACTCAGCAATAGTTCAGAAACAGTATTAATAAGAAATAGTTTACTAGTGCGAACTAATGGGCAGATTCAGTTCCTTGCTATAACACAAAGCCAATCACGACTTAATACACGTGGAAAACGTATAAAATACACCACAAAAACCAAAGCATTTCCAACAGAAACATTCAAACTTTGAGTTCAACAGGCATTTTTTTCACTGCTCTTTGCAATTCCAAAATTACACAAGTCCAAGAACAGAAATAATTCAGTGAAGTTTTACATTTTGTGTGTGTGTGTGTGTGTGTGTGTGTGTGTGTGTGTGTGTGTGTGTGTGTGTGTGTGTGTGTGTGTGTGTGTGTGTGTGTGTGTGTGTGTGTGTGTGTGTGTGTGTGTGTGTGTGTGTGTGTGTGTGTGTGTGTGTGTGTGTGTGTGTGTGTGTATGTGAGATCACTCAGTGTCAAAAGGTTGTTTTAAAGGCTCAATAACCTAGGCTTCAACTTGCCATCCTCGAGGCCCATTAACATTTTTTGTAAATGTATTGACCCAGTCTTTTGGGTAACTTAGATGCAGTGCATAAATTAGTGCAAAAAGTATGACAAATGCGTCAGAAAATGTGGGGAAATCGACAACTGTGTTACCCTCAAGCACAACTGTAACCTTCTCGGGGCAGAAGATTTGGTTCATCTGTTGAAGTGGCACTGATCATGAGGAGCCTGGCTGGTATGTTGTCGATTTGCATTCATCTGACAGGGCCACCTAAAGACAAGAACAGAGGACTGTAACTACCTAAGCTTCAGTGCATGATAGATGTTGCAGGACAATTATTACTTCATTCAATTTTTAATGGCAGTCATTCTCCAAAATTACAGAATCTGAGTAAAATAGATGATGTTGGAGAGATCCTGGAATGCTGGTCTGCCCTAAAGATGGAGTCACAGGTGAGTTTTTTTTCTTTACTTTTGTGTTTTGTGTGAGCAGATGAGGCTGTGACCCTGACAGGTTTCCTGACATTAACATGTAACTACTTTGTGAATATAAAGTGTAGGGATCTCAACGTCAGTCACTAAATCTGACAAGCATCCAGGACTTCAAAAGCCACATTACAATTCTAAATAATATGTTGACTTACATCCAACAGCTTCAGAAACCTGGAGTCATCCTCATACAGATATGTAGGGAGAGCGCGGAGGACAGCAGCACATTGGACGTCAACTTGTTCCTTAAGTGTGACAAAACATTATTCTTATTTTTAAATGCTTAACAGGGAAGGCACACAGTTCATCACAAGAAATAGCCCTATGATGTCTTTAAATACGGTTGGGTAATATTTACCGTACTGTTAAATGACAATATAAAGAGTAGAAGACTTGATGATGATTTTTTTTCAAACAGTCTTTCATGATAGAAGACTGTCATCCATCAACAATGACATCGTCATTTAGCCCTATTATTATCATGCATGAAGAAGTATAATCAACTCACCTGGAGGTCATAAGTGTTGAAGAGCTGATCCAGGACTTCGGATACCTTCCCTGTGCGTGCAGCTTTCCTGAACAAACCCTCAAGACAAGTCTGTCTAACTCAGCATAGAAGTGGTTTTTCAGGTTGATGTTTGTAATTCTGTGAAACTTTGCACAGATCTGTAAAGATAAAAAACAGATTTTTAAGTTACATTGAAGTGCATTTCAAAAGAAAAGGAAAATGAAGGTGTTAACATATTTAAACAAGGCAAAACTTCTAATTTGTTAAATGCTTGTCAGATTTAGTGACTGACGTTGAGATCCCTACACTTGTTAATGTCAGGAAACCTGTCAGGGTCACAGCCTCATCTGCTCACACAAAACACAAAAGTAAAGAAAAAAAACTCACCTGTGACTCCATCTTTAGGGCAGACCAGCATTCCAGGATCTCTACAACAGGCAAGTCATCATTGATGACCTCTTTACATCTCAGGGAAAAGGTGGTCTGCAGTAAATTTGGAATCAGAAAGAGGTTTTTGAGCAATAAGTGGGGCCCTTCTACAAAGCATAGAATGGTGATACAGTGAACAGATACAGTGATTTTAGATACATTTCCCTTTTGTGCATCGCTCACATCTGTATTCTCTTCACAGTGATTGTGCACAATAAATGTCTATTAAAAGTCTGTACTTTGAATACCTACCAGATTGCAGACTCCAGATATAACCAGGTTGCTTGTGTTTAAGCCTTAAGACAAAGAAAATAAAAAATTAGCTAAGCTGTATATTTTTGCAGAAATGTATCTTTACAGTTTATTTACAGTGAAGGGGTAACAGAAACGCGACTTACAGAGTGCTGGCAGCAGTGCTCAAAGATTTTGTTTTATTAGCCTTTTGGTGCAGAACAGTGTCCTTATTTCTGGATAAACAGTGTTTACTCATTGAACAATTGCTAAGCAAAATACAAGGAGAAAGCTACCGCTTAGCTCTGGGTCCATGGTAAATATCACTTCAGAACAGGGTCAAGTGTCTTCACATACTGGAGGTTATTTTACAAAAATGTAGAGACACCAGCTTTAAAGTTAAGTTAGTGTTACCGCGCTAAATGCGGTTATTTTCCATACTACCAGCCTTATTTCTAGAGTTTACCTACCTTTCAGAAAAGCATAACAAATGATTTAAGACCCCTGGTTGACTGCACAGAGAGGTGCCTGCCTTCCACATGTGGAGGTCGACAAAAAAAAAGCGGTCGAGTAACATTGCAATTTTAAACCTATATAAAAACTTAGTTTCTACTTGAAAAGTTAAAGAAATATAAGTAAACTTATTTCTAGTTTTAAAATGTTTAAAACTGCATTCATTAAATAGGCTAACTTCGCCACAAAAGTAAAACAAAAAACACATATTCACTCTTCATACTAAATGCATGAAATAGCTGCGGACATGAGAACTATTTCATTAAATGAAGAAACGATATCAAAATGTGATAAAATAAGTTATTACTCACCAGATTAGCGCGCTCAAAGATAGCACCAATGCTACGGCAGTCAGTGCATTCAGCAGAGTAGAGACAGAAAACTCCTGCATGTCCCAACAAAAGTCCCTTCAAAAGTCTGCGTTTTGCTCCATAAACTAAACAATATCTCCTTGTTGTGTCCAAATTGTTGTAAAGTTGCAAATTTCACACTGCGTGTCTGGCTCATTCTTACTGACTCGATGCGAGAGCAAACATGGCGGACTCTCCTTCAGGTTTGGTGAAAGCACGTACGTACGTGACCGTGACGTCATGCAGAGCAGATCAAACAATTTGAGTACAATTATGAACAAAAATTAAATTGGTTGAGCACTGTTTACTTGAAACTAAAAACGCGTTCTAATAACTTATAGTATAGTATAAAAATATAGTTGAAATAACTATTTTGAATTTCCGAGTTCAGACAACCCATTTGTTTTTACAGGCTCTCACTGTTCGGTCTTACAGTGTGCAGCTGTGTGCATGTGACCACATGCATGTTTGTGGGAAGGGATTCAATATGTTTCAGAATGAACCCTGTGATTTTAAGATGCAATCTTAGTTTGAATGAAACCGTCGACTAATTTAGTTTCAAAGACAGGTGAATTTAAACCTGAATCCCTTATATGAATATCTATTGAATTCAGTTCTTTGCTGTTGCAATTGATATTATATTTATTTATTGTTTTAAATGAAAATAGAATGTAATTCCCTCTGCTTCAGGAAGACTCTTTCTTCACAGCAGGTGAGATATGATTGTTTCAAAACTTTAGATCTTTGGAAGAGTGCTGGAACCAATGCCTGTTATAGTTCAAATCAAAGGCTGACGTCACCTGTACAGCCTCTGCATTACTTCATACAAAGAGACAATAATATTTGCTTGCTTGTTTCTGGATCCTAGAGATTTTGTGTTTAGGTTGTTCTTGCAAGTTGGTTGCATGTCTCAATGGTTTTAATGCCTGAGGTTTACTCGTACAACTGTTCCAAGCTATATCCTCCAAGTCCTTCAAGTTGCATTTTCATCTTTACAAAAGCTACAAGTTCCAATGAATTATCTTTCAGCATCATCTTTGTACGGAGCCCCTCTGGTGACATTGGTGAAAATGTTATAATTTGTGGCCTCAACATATTATTTCTTAGCCACAAATTATTGTTGTGAGGCCTCAAATTATTAATTTGTGGCCACAAGTTATAAAATTATGATAGATGTCGCCCTGGAGCACCAGCATGAAACCAAAACAACTCGCGCTGCATTGTTGTGTTAGCATGCTAATGCTAGCGATCTTTATTACGCTCGTATCTTCACACTGCATGTAAATTTACCTGAAATGAGCGTGATCTAGAAACACAGTTAATCAGTGAGTACAGTATGTTATTCTTCTTTTCTCTAGTCCCTCAATTAAACAACTTTTATACTCAAGGGGAGGAGTACAAAGTGAAGCTATGGCTCGGAAAACTCGGAAAACATCACAGACAGTGGGACTCGGGTGTTACACCCATTGTAGACAGTCATGACTCACAGAGTTATTTTCAGAGGAGATACTTGATTTCTATTACATTTAAATTGAATAATCACATATTCTGCCTTTAAGTCTTTTTTTTTGTATGAGGCTATTGTGAAAATGTATCTAAATATGTGTGACTTTGCATTGCTTCAATGCTTTAGATGTACCATGTTGTGCAATATACATGTATAAATACAGGTCCCCTTCCCCGTTACATATGCAAGATTCATAGCGCCACAGGGTAGAATAATACGCAGATCATTTAGTTACTAAAACAATGGCATTGTGCATTCTTGATGCTGCTTTTGTTGTAGTGTGGAAAACAGTCAAGCGAGACAGGAGGAACTAAGGGCACACTCACACTAGGCAAAGTTGCTCCATACGGTGCTGAAGCAGTAAGTGAGAGACAGAGGGGGGACGACTTGCGGGGAATGAATGGATGATAACAACGTGAGGGAATTGAAAGAGAAACATAAGTGGGGTGCAGAAAGAGCCGGAACATGAGGGCAAGGACAGGTTAAAACAGGAATGAGGTAGTGTAAAAATTAGGAGGGAAATATATATGTGTAAGGTTAGTTGGCAGGAAAGGGTGGAGGAGAAAAGAGTGAAAGCAGATAGAAAGGCAGACAGGAAGGAAAAGGAGTGTTGGATAAAGAGTATACAGTGCCAGCAAAAGAGAAGGAGACAGATGGAAGAAGAAAGAAAGGAAAGGGAGGGGTAGAGGTAGACATTTGCTGGAGAAGAGATGGAGGGAGAAGGAAGAAGGAGAGAAGTGGGGGATGGACACAGGAGGTAGAGGTGTGTGTGTGTGTGTGTGTGTGTGGGGGGGGGGGGGGGGGGGGGGGGGGGGGGGGGGGGGGAATTCAGCTGCTTTCTGAAGAGAAGTAGTTGAAAGTAATTGGTTCCTGATGTGGACCTGAGCTTAGTTCTCCAAATAAAAGGCCTTTCTGTCAGCTGTAATGGCTTTTCCATGCTGCCCTGCTCTGGTGGGGGCTACATTACATTAGCATAGCATAGCTCATGAGCTGCTTGAGATTAGAAGGGACACAATCATACAAATGGACCGACTGTCATGGCCTGATTAGCATCATAAGTCATGGGCAGTTGAAAGAGAAATATCTGCCACCATCAAGTCCAATCAGAAGCTACATACAATTAAACTACATACTAAGTGCAACCAATTCATGAGAGACGGCTTTTCAGCATTTCAGTACACTCTGAATCACAGCAGCTCCAAGCCCAGACCAAAATGGGAACAGACCTGCTGAGTGTAAGTCTGAATGATAGCATGTTGTCTCAATACATCACACTTTCTGTAGAGTTTCTGGAGACCTGTCTTGAGTCAAACATACTCTCTCTCTCTCACACACACACACACACACACACACACACACACACACCAGTGCAATGACCCTGATGCTCAGTGTGAGTCTGAGCCACTACAAACACTAGACCTCATTGACCTCACTGACTCAATAACAAACAGCTGCCACATAACAGCACTTTTAAAATGTGTGTGTGTGTATGTGTGTGTGTGTGTGTGTGTGTGTGTGTGTGTGTGTGTGCTTACTTTCCTGATTACTTCTTTCTTTTTGTGACTGTGTGATTTCTACCCTGTTTGCACGACAGCATATGTTTATTATGCATGTGAGTGTATACAGAAGTTATACAAATGATTGATTATGGTGGAAGATGTTCCTCAACAGGGGGTCATGCAAGACAAATCTGTCAACGTAAATTCAGACCTGGGTGGCATGGGGGTCCCCCCCCCCCCCCCCAAAAAAAAAGAAAAAGGACTGATGTAGCAATACCCTGCAATTTGACATTCGCTATTAACACTTCACTTCATATGTTTTTGAAGTTCAGCAGCACCTATAGTCTAGTTCTAATCTTTTATTGTCAAAAGTGTGCTGATGGCTGCACTAGCTTCAATGATGAAACTTATCATGTAAAAAATTACAAATTTTAAGCCCCTGTTTTAAGCTGGTACTGAAACAAAATAAAAACTAACACAGTGGTCCCTTTTATAAGGAAACAAGACCACCAGAGAGAAGAGTGAATGTTTCTATATAGTTATCTCAAATGTCTTTCATCCCTACTGCAGGATAGGCATCAGCGAGGCAATTAAACAGCATTAAACAGATGAAACAGTTGTTTAAAATGTGCCTCACCAAAGATTCTTTGTGAGATGCACATTAAAAAAAAAGAAACATGACATTTTGTAATAAAGAACTACTCACACATGTACAGGGCAAGATGAGTAAAGAGATCAATCAGCCAACTCTGTCCACAGGAAGCATCAAAGTTGACACAACCCGAAAAGTCCTGAAAGGAGCTTTAAGCACATAAATGTAAAAAACAAAGTCAATAACCTTTGTTTATCATGTCATTTTACTTTTTCTGCTGTTATAAAAAAACATAAGGCTCATATTCCCAACAGCCTGCAATGAATGTAAGCTGTGGACACTGTGAATATGAGTGTTTGTACTTGTAGCATTACGGCTAAAAACAGCTAGCCTGGGCTAGTCACTTAACAAAATGTGCCTATACTCTGAGCTGAATAATTGACAAGTTACACCTCGGCTTAGTCCAAACATAAAATTGTGAAAAATAAACGAAATAGTGTGGCACTTAAACTCATTTGAAATGGCTACTGGTGGATTATATTAATTTTTTTTCTACTAATTAAGCAAATAATATATACCCTAATGTGCTGTTCAGTGACAGATTTTGGTACTGTTTTCACCTGTTTCTATTATAGTGCTAAACTAGGCTAATGGCGATATTCAGTGATGAGATAATAGAGCAGAATTGATCTTTTTTTATCTCACTACGCATGAATTTAGAAATGATTACACAAAATGGCAAAATACATGCGATCCTCTCTGAGCTGTTATAGATTGTGTTACTATGCAGCTAGAGCCGGAGCCTGAAAGCTGATCAGTTACCCTACCTTTTGCATTTTACTTTACATCTACATATCATGTACAATACTAACTTATTTTAATTTCAATAAACATCACTGGGTATTGCAATGAACCTTGTCTTTTATTTGAAAAAAAATAATCATGTGTCACCACCTGAATCAAAGGAAGTCACCATGGCTAATCTGTCATCTCCAGTTCATGAGTCTTCTCTTCTGTGAGCATAATAGAGAGATGAGTCTGAACTTCATCATGTGCATCTGCTTTGTGTCATTTAGATAGGAATAGTGACAAGACACCTTTGAGTCAGAGGATAACATTAAAGACACAAGAGGAAGAAGTAAGAAGAAATTACTGATTTATATATCATCTTCTCTTGATGTCCTGTATTTACTCTTCAAGGGACAAAGTGTCTTTGTATGGTCAGGAAGTCATCTGTCAACATTTGTAAATGACCCATTCTGTTGCTAAGTATCCAAATAATGCAGCATGATAAAGCACTGTTGAAACTATGCATGGCTCATTAAGCCTTGGTTTGAAATCATGGATGAAATCACAAAGTGCTACTGAATAAGAGCTGAATGGATATTATTCAGTCTGTCCCTCTGCACTTTTGGAGACTAACTGAGAGGCAGTTGTTTCCTTTGAAACGCTGTCGTAATATACTTACTGTAATTTAATCAAAGAAGCTCTTTATCTTAAACCTACTTAAATCACAGCCAATCTACCTCTTTTCAAAGCTCCTTCTTAAGCCTTGTTCACACTCCTGAAGTTTTCTGGGTGAGCTGCATGTGTGACACAAACAGCTGAATTGTTCACTCTACTTAATCCTGAGTTTCTCCTGCCAGCTCCCTAGTATTTTGTCCACATGAAGTTTGAGTGAGCTAATGTGGGAAAGCAGCAGGATAAAATCAGGAGAATTCATCTTGAGCGAGGGGAGGGGTCAGGGATGTTTATTCCTTGTGATTGGTGCACGACCGATGAACGTATGCATGCCAACCTTTTTCTCATTATAGTGTCTCTATTATCTTATCCGCCACTGCACATCGTTCTCTTTACATCTTGTGTTGGCTCAGGAGACCCCCCCCCCCCCCACCACCACCGCTCCAGTCTGACAGAGACATTCTCCCACCGTGAGGTGCATGTGTGAACAATCAGATCAGGAGGATTTCAGGGGCAGTCCTCCTGAAATTCTCTCGACATTTTTTGTAAATGCATTTGGGATAACTGCTTTCATCAGACTTGTTACTTTATGATACAATACTTCTGATACAATAAGAAGCCTGGGGGCTTCTTCAACAGAGTGTCCATTTCCGTTATCTCAGACTTCTGTTGCACTTTGACACAAAATATATTTCACTGATTGGAAAAAGTAGAACTCAATCAACACTCTCTATGAGCATCAAACAACTTTATCTATGATAAACTATTTAAGACACACATGACAAATGTCAATTTCTCTCTGCAGATCAATCAACAAACCTTCATTAAATGTTTGCATCATACACCGTTCATTTATTCCTGATTGTGATGAGATAATGAGTTCCTGTGAAAATGTTCACGGTAACAGTTTGTCACAGGTTACAACAGGACATGTGTGCAGAAACAAAAAAAATAGTTGTAGGCCTACTTGAGAAACAGACTATTGAGTAATCTCTGCTTTTCCTGTCCCTTCCTAAAATGAAATTGGTTTGTTTTCTACAAACACCTCAGTAAATGCTACCAGATGGTGCCCAAGCCTGTGGGTGTGACACATTGAAAGCAACTGGAGTATATGATCTCAAAACTACCTGGTGACCAGGAAACACACATTTAAAGCTGGAGTAGGGAATGTATTTAAGATGCATACAGTATTTGTCAAACATCCTGAAAAACATGCGATAACTTAGGCGACTATAAAAAATGTTGAGTGGTGGAGAGGACAGAACTGACAAATTTAGCTAAAGCTGAACTTAATCCCTACCTTCTTGCACCCAGCCCATGTACACATTGCATTTCAATGGTAACTTCTACCAGACTACAACTAAAGCTATAAGAATCGGCAATTACAACAGTGTGTTGCTAATGCTTTTCTCGTAAAGCTTTTCGCTAGCATTAGCAAGAGTTACTGTATATATTCATGTTGTAATGGAGCAGTGGCATGGAAGGGAGGCCTGTAGAAAGGGCTGGGATTTCTTGGGGGTATTTTTGCAGGTTTCTAAAAAGTTATCTTCTCTAGCTTTAAGTAATTGATCTTTCTTATTGGTATGATATGGACCTCTGTAATTTTTTTGGTTTTATTTGATGGTAGGCCAAAACACAGATCCAAAGCATGTTTGGTCTGTATGAGATATATAACTGTTGCTCATGTGTCCAAAGGGTTATGCAGTCTTTGGCATTTCCTTACATGACATATTACCATGCCAGCAAAAGTTTGATGTCCTTATGCATGAAAAGCAATCACAATCGTTATGTTCTCCAAGCATTCCATTCAGGACTAACAACGTCTGAAGCACAAAATTACTGTAATCCACCCTCTGTGTGTTTTACCTGCCAAGAGAACCAGTAAATGAAATGCCTTGGTTGATAAACATGTTATCATGAAGAAAAAGATTAAAGAGAAGGTGATTCAGAGGAAGGAGGGGGAACCTTGTCTCAATTCTGATAACCAACAGTGCACAGACCATTGTCCTTGGCACATGGCATTTCTAAATATCGAAATATATGTTACTTTTACTCAGAAACAGCTGATCAAAAGGTTTCTACAAAGAAGAGAGGTTTTTACTTCCCTAAAAGTGGAAAAAGACAATTTTAAAGAATTTTAAGCCATTCAAGCATTCCAGCATGATAGTGAAACTAGCTGGTTTGCCTAAAATGGTTAGCTTGATTAAACCAATAATTTGATCATCCCTGCAGAATTAGATAAATACAAAGTACGTCTTCTGGAACAGTTAATAACAATCACATGTAAACAGTATAGATACAACAAATGCACAGCCTCTGTCTGTCTGCAGCTATGTAGAGTCTTCCCCCTGCACAGTAGCTGGGATTCTCCTTTTGGCAGACTGGAAGATGTTTGCTTTCCTCTGTGGGACACCACAGTTTAAATTTGGCCTGTTAAACTTGTGTGAAATAGTGGGGCTTCTATCACAACAAGAGCACTGATGTAGCAAAGTGGTTCAGCAAGTATTTTAATAAATCTCTAAAGGCAAACAGATTTTCTCATTGATCTCATTGACATCTCCTGCAGGTCCAAGAGTCTGCAACACTTCAGGTAGCCAATTTCTATTTATGCATTTATTGGAGAGACAGGACAGTGGATAGAGTCAGGAATAAGGGAGAGAGAGAGAGAGTGGGGAATGATATACAGTAAAGGAGCCACAGATTGAATTTGAACCCGGGCTGCCCGCTTGAGGACTGATACCCTCTGTAAAGTACATGTGGCATGCGAACAAACCACTAGTCCACCGTGGCCCATAGGTAACCGCTCACATATCATTTTCTTATTACCTCCCTGTAACATACCTTTAGTGGTCAGACAGGAGAAAAGGGTTGAAAATGGTTGGGCCAACAATGTGTGATTTTGGCAGTGGTGACCCATTTTTGCAAGAAGTCAGTATTTTTATTTATAAAGCCATGTTTTGCCCTAAATAATAATAATAAAAACGTTTTATTGCAAACAGTTACTTGCGATTTGTACATTGTGAATTTGAAATGTCATCCGGCTGATTGAGGCATCAGAGCAAATAATGGCATATTAGATGTTTAGGAAAACAATGGAAAAATTATGTTTTGATTATTACTTTGGACAACAAATAGTTTTTTCTCTCGCCTGAATCTTCACTTACTATCGATCCAGCTCTCTATGGGCAGGTCCCTACTGCCTGGTAGTATAACATCTACTGTTTGTGTGAGGACAAGGAGGCAATATGTCTGTGCTATGCCTGCGTAATTGGTCGTAAATTACATTCAGTGTTAATGACATGTAAATTCATGAGACAAATGAGAAACGTTCACCCGTGTAGTTGAATGTATGGAGGCTTCTGCACTTCATTTCAATCTACAGCTGCACTGGTTGGTTTACTACAAACACCTAGGTAAGTGTTCACAGATGGCGCAAAGTTGGCAGACATAACTGTCCCACAGCAAATACTTTCTCACAAGCTGAGTGAGAACTTCATATGAGAAGGTTTAAAGTTAAGTTGGACACCAGCACCAACAGGAGGAAATATTTCTGATGTATATTATGTGGAAGGTTAATTGGTAAATAATACAATATGTCTTTGAGTCCTTCAGTGTTAGTCGCATGCTCTCTTTTTTTCTCTCAGCTCTACTCCACCCCTCTTCCCTTCCTGTCTCTCTCTTAACAAGTTACAGGAAAAAAAACCTGTTTCCAATTAGGTGCTGAGAGAAAGGGAACAATCTTTCCACTGAGAACACTACAAGAAGTATCTTTGGTAACAAGACATTTACATCATAGAATGATCAATCATTTTAATGAGATTGTGAGAATGACAATTTGGTGAACCTGTTATTTATGGTGGTTCATTAGTTTTCAGTGATAACATATTTATAATCCAACAGTCCAAGTTAATGCTCAGGATTGTTCTTGTTTTGTTGTTTTGCAGTGACACGCGCTACTAACTTTTGTAGTGCCTGAGCATCGCATCCAGAGAGAGAGAGAGAGAGTGTGTGTGTGTGTGTGTGTGTGTGTGTGTGCGCGCGCGCGTGTGTGTTTGTGTGTGACGTCATGCGCAGACAAAGCTGCTCTCCTGCAGAGTGTGTGTGGCAGTCGGTCGGTCAGAGTGAGTAGAGAGTGAGTGTTTAGCGGAGCAGCCGCGCCAGCGCAGAGAGGCACGGAGACGCAACGAGAGCATCAGGCCACTTCATCTGGAAAAAAACAACAACTTCTTAACCAGGGACACAAATCGGAGGTCATATTGCTTTATTCTGCACGGACATAAAATGAAAGGGTTACCTGGCTGTATTTTGGATTTGGAGTCTTGCATTAGTACATTGCTGCGACTTTGACACAAGAGTTGCACAGGCAGAGTCTGAAGGAGTTGTCTGTTGGAGGAATTTCAGGAACCCTGAATCAAAGTCGAGTTGGACCTCCAGGAACCGGTTTAGGGAGTAAACTAAACTGCCTTACTTACAGCTTTCACAGGAAAAGAATACACCGTAAGTATTTCACATCTTGTGCTTTTTTATTTTTCATTTAAAGTTTTTAATCACATTAGCGCGTCTTTGCATGTTGTGGGTATCTTTACATAATCAAAGTCTACCTGCCACGTAGACGAGGCTAGAGATGTTTCTGTTCAGATAAAGTATGTGATGGCATTAGCAGATGCCTGACTCCGCTCCACGCACCGTTATTCGAAAGGTTGTGCAGAGTCTTTATGGTGTGAGACCGGGGACGCAGCTGGAATGAGGGACTTGTTGCGCCAGAGCTGGGCTCTTTATCAAACGGCATTTGTGGAAGGGAGTCTGCGGAAAAAAACAAGCAGGCGTTGAGTCTGGGAGTAGAAGTTTGACATCTGTGTTGATTTTCCATGCTGATCTGCAGTCTTTGAGTGTGCTTTGAATTTTCTTCCATCCTGTCTCTCTCCCAACTGTAGCTCAAGCATTGAAAAAACCAAGTTATTCATATCAAGCGGTCATCCAACAGAAGAGATGCACTGTCAGCACTTTTGCATGATGACCAGACAAGGAGCAAATTGATAGTCCTCAAACATTTATTGTATTGAAGTATGCGCCTTGATGCTGTCTCTATTACCGGCAGGAGTCAACACACCGTGCTGCGTTTTGGACCCAGGCCTTGAGATTCAGCAGCAAATTCATGAACTAAATTAACTTCTCCCTGAACTCAGATGTGACTGCCTAACTGATGGATGGATAGATGTTTGACCTCAAAGCAGACATGAATCTGTGGGGCAGCTGTGGCTCAGTTGGTAGAGTCAGTCCTCTCTCAAGCGGAATGCCGGGGGTTTGATCCCCAGCTACATGTCCGATGTGTGCTTGGGCAAGACACTTAACCCCAAATTGCTCCCGCTGCTACGTCGGCGGCGTGTGAATGTGTATGAATGGGATTAATTACTTCTGATGGTCACGATACATATCATCCTCTGCCATCTGTGTGTGAATTGGTGGGTGTGACATGCAGTGTAAAAGTGCTTCACCATTTCCCCTTTATCTGTGACCAGCATGGAGACACATATCAGGGTCAGATTTTAAGCTGAGCTCCTAATGTGATAGTTCCTAATTTTTCCCTCTGTGATAAAAAAATATATACAACAACATCAAACACTGATAATCATTCTGCGTCTGGGATTCCTGATTCCTGCATAACATCCCTGGCCACTTGCTTTTAGTTGCTCTTCATGAATAAAGACATACAATATAATATAGTCAACAGCTTAAATAGGGTAGCCTGTGTAGCTCTGAAGCCCTAAGCTTTGAGATACAGATACCACTATAGCAGTTTCACACTTGTAGGGATTAAGATTGTTATAGCGGTAAACTATACCAAATATCCAATTAAAATAAATAAAGTTAAAGAACCAATTCAGGCAACATCAAATTATAGTTCCAAAATTAATCTTGCTAACAAATGTTTAATATTTCATGACTTTTGGACATGTGACACTCATTAACACACGTGAAACATTCCAACAAGTTTCAGGTTTGGGTCTTAAAATTACTCAAGATAGTTCACTAGTGAAATGGAAGTCCTGTGTCTGTTTGACCCATCAATCGCCCCTCGATATGTGCCCAGAAATTACGCTCGAGGAGTACTTACAGGTGCATATTCTAACACATTTGGACACTGACCTAGCTGGAATATATTATATTGTTAGTATTAAACTGCAAGATACATGAATGTAAATATGTTCCTGCTCATTTGCTGCCTCACATGGGATCATTTATGTAGTTTCCAACATTTTGACCCAGAGCAGAATGTCCAAACTACTACTTGCAGGGCAGCTGTAAAACTTGGTTGATTTAAGTCCCCAGAGGAGGACTTAGCAAATCATCTAGAGCATGTCAGGTCAGAATGTATCTTGTTCAATAATTAAGTCTGTTATGACGAAACAAATAGCTATGGACATGTTTAATCTGAAAGCTTTTTAGGTGCCATGACTTTTCCCACTATAGTACCGTCACCAGGCTTATATTTGTGAAAGAAAATTTAATAATTGTTTTGCCCCTTTAGGTTCCCCTAATCCTCACCCCTTCAGACTAAGTTAGCCATTTACTTACATTCACATCTCTATAGGACAGATAAGAGTCTACAGAGAATTCAAAATCTCACCACAAGATTTTAGATGGGGCACATGGGTGACACAACAGTGTGGTTAGTTTCCATCTGTGTCTCTTACACTTGGAATGTAGAATTATCAGTAACAGAGACTGCAGTCGTGAGAACAAACAGTCACCAAAAGAGCTACAATATATAAAAACCAAAGATCATTGTTCATTTTAGACACAACAGTTTCTTTAAAGCAGCCTCTGAAAACAAGAATGAAGAAAAATACATTTGCTCTAGGGCGTTATTTTATCTTCATCTTTTTTACTATAGGATGTGGTAGAGGTGAACTTCCATTCTCTTTTGAAGTTACCTCATTAATTGTGTGTGTTGGGTGTGTATTTCTAAGAGATAGCATAATCCCTCTTTACCTGCCACCCTTGGTCTCAAACCTCAGGGGGTCTCTGATGCCATATAGGGGGGCTGTGAGAACCATTAACAGTCCTGTGGTTAGATTAGGTCAGGAGCTTTAAAGCTGTTTGAATCACTGACTCCACATTCTCAAAGTAATGTTTCACTATGAGCCACATCAGCTGGCTTGCCAATATACATTTTTAACGTGGCTAAGATAATTTCTCCACCAGTAGAAAAAAAAAACATGAGATCTGCAACTTCCCATATCTGAGACCCTAATTAAAGACACATTTAATGCATGCAGAAGCTTCACAAATTACAGCTACTATAAGTGCGAGATGATTAGAGATGATGGACAGGGACTATCTCTTCACACATTGCAATTCAACAACGATGCAATAACAAAGTTCCATCAGTATTACACCTTTGGACTTAAACATTGCATCTGAATGGCTAATAAATATTGATGCCCCAGTGTGTGATTATACTGTGCCATACTGTAACTAAACAGCAGGAGCATCTCACACACACTCTGACATGCTCACACACAGCCCTGTCCCGCCCTGCCAGCTTTATATTTCCACCGCCTCGCCCCAGATACGACTCTGTTACTATTATCCTTCAATGGTGGATCAGGGGAAGAATGACTTTGCCCAATCATTCCACCTCTGCCTTGAACTGGCAATGTGTAACTGAGATAGATAGCTGTCAGCAAAGAGAGAGCAAAAAGTTAGAAAAGTATAGTTTAAAATATTGCAGGCTAAAGGCTTTGTCTGTCATAGTGAATTTAACTTTATGTAAAGAATAATAATGTTGTCTAATACAATGGTCTTTTTTTAACTTTAATGCATCTTTAGACTTGTGAGAAATAATCACATGGGTCACCCATATTATGACACAACTGAACTTCAAATATGTGGACAGGATAGTTCACATGAGCTCAGTGGTTTCCTCAGTAACCATGGTAGCGGAGCAGTGTGTAAGTCTCTAAGTTCTGTTTGAAAAATGTGACAAGGTCCAAAAAACAAACTTATCAGTACGTTTCTCCACAAACTTGTG